>NC_081232.1:8692500-8742500 GCF_902713425.1 Acipenser ruthenus
GGGAAAATTGCGATGTCGGACCAGGTCCGACATAGGACCGCAAAAGGGTTAAAACTTCACAGCCTGGCTGCACAAACCTCTTAAATTCATCCATTCAAATCCAACGACCGGGCGAGTGACACGGTCTTAAACAATGCTTCGTCACAGCTCTGAAATATGACGTTTAAACTCTCTTATTTTGCTATATGAACATTGCACAGCAGTTTGATCCAACCCTGGTTTCACTAGGAGTTTAATAATCAGACACACCTGAGCTTGTTACCTAGACACACTGGGGGCTGATCAAGCTGGGAGTAAAACCTGGAATGGGCGACGCTGCTGTGCAATAGGAGTCTGATTCCCATCCATGAACAACATCTTAGGAAGGATAAAAGCAGCATTTGAGGGCTTGTTTGGTTTGTGCAAACTGGTTTCCGGTTTCTCTGCCGTCGCCCAGGTGAGATGTCCCATCACGACGTGCTGGACGCTGTTGCCGTGGGAACGAGCGTGGTGCTGTGTGACCATAGCAACTCGGAGCGGGGATTCCTGTCCGAACTGAGGGAGGCGCTGACCGGCCAGCTGCAGGGCAAGGTCGAAGTTCAGCTGTCCGAGACTGACCGAGACCCACTGGAGATCGTGTGAAAACGGGGACAAATAAATATTTCTTACACACATTACACTGATGAAGGCACTGGAGCCCAAACGCTGGTCTGCTTGACTCAGTTTAGTTTCAATAACGCTGAGGAAGGCACTAGATCCACTTAAACAGACCAGGAGAAGAAACACACACTTCAAATATCTCTCTCATACGCAACACTGATGAAAGCACTAGCAGAAATGTTTATAAATGAAAAGTAACTCTTAAAATAAAAAAAATGATAGAAACATATTTTTTTGCATGGTTTTATTTATGTTTAAACACACATACACACAAGCAAGTACTCAAATAAGCCCAAAATGAGGTAATTTCCTGTACACCTTACAATATTTACAATAATGCTACTCAAACAGAGAGCGATTTAAAAGCTTTATCCAAGCAGATCACTATATTTTTATTTTACTATAGAGGCCCCAATTATTTCACCCCAATTTATCTAATTAATTCCCCACACACTGGGGATAATCAAGCTCTTAGTAAAACCTGTAATGGATCAAACTGCCCTGCAATAGGAGTCTGATTCCCATCCCTGCAATAATAGCAATGCTGGTTATCATCACAAGGATGGGAATCAGACTCCCGTTGCACAGCAGTGTGATCCATTCCTGGTTTCACTAGGATTTTAATAAGACGACACACTGTATAACACTTATATAAAACCCTGTACAGAACTACAGCAGCTACCCAACATGGTGTCTCTATGAAGTTGTAATCTAATGTGCTGGCATTGTCTGATGTGTGAGGGGTGAAGCTAAATTTATTTTGTTTTTAAAAGCCAGAAATATTTATATACCACAACCACCACCCAAAAAAAAGTCACTGCTTGCAAAAGGACAATTTGAATTTTACATGTTTCATGACTATATAAAGTGCTTTACAAGATAGACAGACAGGTGGAGAATGAAGGGATGGTGATAGCAATCTACTGGAGAGAGAGAGGGGGGGAGGAAAGGGAGGAGAAATCTTAACATGCACACTTCTCTCTGTCGTTCTTTTGAGAAGGTAGCTCTGAGGTCTCTCTCCCGTCTCGTTTTCTTATTGGAAACCCTGATGAGTTTCATGTATCAGTCTGTTGTCCCCCTCCACCCCTCCTCTCTCTCCGTCCCTCTCAATCCCACCCGTTGTCCTTGATCATGTGCGACACCTCAATGATGAATTTACCCTCCTTATACTTCTGGCTTGTCTCAAACGCCTGCTCCTGAAAATCACAAACAGAGAAAATCACGTGAGAGACAGAAAAATACAGACAGACACACAGCGACGACAGAAAAACACACACACACAGCGACGACACAGACAGAGAGAGACACACACAAACACACACACAGCGACGACAGAAAAACACACACACACACAGCGACGACACAGACAGAGAGAGACACACACAAACACAAACTCTCAAACACACACACACACACACACACACACACAGCGACGACAGAAAAACACACACACAGCGACGACACAGACAGAGAGAGACACACACAAACACAAACTCTCAAACACACACACACACACACACACACACAGCGACGACAGAAAAACACACACACACAGCGACGACACAGACAGAGAGAGACACACACAAACAAACTCTCAAACACACACACACACACACACACACACACACAGCGACGACAGAAAAACACACACACACACAGCGACGACACAGACAGAGAGAGACACACACAAACACAAACTCTCAAACACACACACACACACACACACACACAGCGACGACAGAAAAACACACACAGCGACGACACAGACAGAGAGAGACACACACTCTCAAACACACACACACAGCGACGACAGAAAAACACACACACACAGCGACGACACAGACAGAGAGAGACACACACAAACACAAACTCTCAAACACACACACACACACAGCGACGACACAGACAGAGAGAGACACACACAAACACAAACTCTCAAACACACACACACACAGCCAGACACAGACAGAAAAACACACACACAGCCAGACACAGACACAAACACACTCTCACACACACACACACACACACACAGCCAAGCACAGACAGACAGAGACACACACAAACACAAACACTCTCACACACACACACACACACACAGCCAGACACAGACAGAGAGAGACACACACAAACACTCACACAGCCAAGCACAGACAGAGAGAGACACACACAAACACAAACACACACACACACACACAGCCAGACACAGACAGAGAGAGACACACACAAACACAAACTCTCAAACACACATACACACACAGCCAAGCACAGACAGAGAGAGACACACACAAACACAAACACTCTCACAAACACACACACACACACACAGCCAGACACAGACAGAGAGAGACACACACAAACACTCTCACAAACACACACACACAGCCAGACACAGACAGAGAGAGACACACACAAACACAAACTCTCAAACACAGATTCTCTCACAAACACACACACACACACAGCCAGCCACAGAGACACACACACAGACAGACAGACAGAGAGAGAGACAGACTCACGTATTTCCAGCCCAGTGTGGTGTTGCAGTTCTCGCAGTAAATGTCAGCAACAGCGTGGAGACCTGTCAAGAGCACCCTCTCCTCGGCCGGGCCGCACCCCACATTCACCCTGTCAAGAGACAAACACACACAGAGGCCTGTCAAGAGACAAACACACACAGCGGGCCTGTCAAGAGACAAACACACACAGCGGGCCTGTCAAGAGACAAACACACACAGAGGCCTGTCAAGAGACAAACACATACAGCGGGCCTGTAAGACCGGTCAAGCCCCTTCTCCATAAGCCAATACAAACGTGTCTGTGCATAAAGACTGATACAAACGTGTCTGTGTATAAAGACTGATACAAACGTGTCTGTGTATAAAGACTGATACAAACGCGTCTGTGTATAAAGACTGATACAAACGTGTCTGTCTATAAAGACTCACTGATACAAACGTGTCTGTGTATAAAGACTGATACAAACGTGTCTGTGTATAAAGACTGATACAAACGTGTCTGTGTATAAAGACTGATACAAACGTGTCTGTGTCTAAAGACTCACTGATACAAACGTGTCTGTTTATAAAGACTGATACAAACGTGTCTGTGTATAAAGACTCACTGATACAAACGTGTCTGTGTATAAAGACTGATACAAACGTGTCTGTGTATAAAGACTGATACAAACGTGTCTGTGTCTAAAGACTGATACAAACGTGTCTGTGTATAAAGACTCACTGATACAAACGTGTCTGTGTATAAAGACTCACTGATACAAACGTGTCTGTGTATAAAGACTGATACAAACGTGTCTGTGTATAAAGAGTGATACAAACGTGTCTGTGTATAAAGACTGATACAAACGTGTCTGTGTATAAAGACTGATACAAACGTGTCTGTGCATAAAGACTGATACAAACGTGTCTGTGTATAAAGACCGATACAAACGCGTCTGTGTATAAAGACTCACTGATACAAACGTGTCTGTGTATAAAGACTGATACAAACGTGTCTGTGTATAAAGACTGATACAAACGTGTCTGTGTATAAAGACTGATACAAACGTGTCTGTGCATAAAGACTGATACAAACGTGTCTGTGTATAAAGACTGATACAAACGTGTCTGTCTATAAAGACTCACTGATACAAACGTGTCTGTGTATAAAGACTGATACAAACGTGTCTGTGTATAAAGACTCACTGATACAAACGTGTCTGTGTATAAAGACTCACTGATACAAACGTGTCTGTGTATAAAGACTGATACAAACGCGTCTGTGTATAAAGACTCACTGATACAAACGTGTCTGTGTATAAAGACTGATACAAACGTGTCTGTGTATAAAGACTGATACAAACGTGTCTGTGTATAAAGACTGATACAAACGTGTCTGTGCATAAAGACTGATACAAACGTGTCTGTGTATAAAGACTGATACAAACGTGTCTGTGTATAAAGACTCACTGATACAAACGCGTCTGTGTATAAAGACTGATACAAACGTGTCTGTGCATAAAGACTGATACAAACGTGTCTGTGTATAAAGACTGATACAAACGTGTCTGTCTATAAAGACTCACTGATACAAACGTGTCTGTGTATAAAGACTGATACAAACGTGTCTGTGTATAAAGACTCACTGATACAAACGTGTCTGTGCATAAAGACTGATACAAACGTGTCTGTGTATAAAGACTGATACAAACGTGTCTGTGTCTAAAGACTGATACAAACGTGTCTGTGCATAAAGACTGATACAAACGTGTCTGTGTATAAAGACTGATACAAACGTGTCTGTGTATAAAGACTGATACAAACGTGTCTGTCTATAAAGACTCACTGATACAAACGTGTCTGTGTATAAAGACTGATACAAACGTGTCTGTGTATAAAGACTCACTGATACAAACGTGTCTGTGCATAAAGACTGATACAAACGTGTCTGTGTATAAAGACTGATACAAACGTGTCTGTGTATAAAGACTGATACAAACGTGTCTGTCTATAAAGACTCACTGATACAAACGTGTCTGTGTATAAAGACTGATACAAACGTGTCTGTGTATAAAGACTGATACAAATGCGTCTGTCTATAAAGACTCACTGATACAAACGTGTCTGTGCATAAAGACTGATACAAACGTGTCTGTGTATAAAGACTGATACAAACGTGTCTGTGCATAAAGACTGATACAAACGTGTCTGTGTATAAAGACCGATACAAACGTGTCTGTGCATAAAGACTGATACAAACGTGTCTGTGTATAAAGACTGATACAAACGCGTCTGTGTATAAAGACTGATACAAACGTGTCTGTGCATAAAGACTGATACAAACGTGTCTGTGTATAAAGACTGATACAAACGCGTCTGTGTATAAAGACTGATACAAACGTGTCTGTGTATAAAGACCGATACAAACGTGTCTGTGTATAAAGACCGATACAAACGTGTCTGTGCATAAAGACTGATACAAACGTGTCTGTGTATAAAGACTGATACAAACGTGTCTGTGCATAAAGACTGATACAAACGTGTCTGTGTATAAAGACCGATACAAACGTGTCTGTGCATAAAGACTGATACAAACGTGTCTGTGTATAAAGACTGATACAAACGCGTCTGTGTATAAAGACTGATACAAACGTGTCTGTGCATAAAGACTGATACAAACGTGTCTGTGTATAAAGACTGATACAAACGCGTCTGTGTATAAAGACTGATACAAACGTGTCTGTGTATAAAGACCGATACAAACGTGTCTGTGCATAAAGACTGATACAAACGTGTCTGTGTATAAAGACTGATACAAACGCGTCTGTGTATAAAGACTGATACAAACGCGTCTGTGTATAAAGACTGATACAAACGTGTCTGTGCATAAAGACTCACTGATACAAACGTGTCTGTGTATAAAGACTGATACAAACGTGTCTGTGTATAAAGACTGATACAAACGTGTCTGTGTATAAAGACTGATACAAACGTGTCTGTGTATAAAGACTCACTGATACAAACGTGTCTGTGTATAAAGACTCACTGATACAAACGCGTCTGTGTATAAAGACTGATACAAACGTGTCTGTGTATAAAGACTCACTGATACAAACGTGTCTGTCTATAAAGACTGATACAAACGTGTCTGTCTATAAAGACTGATACAAACGTGTCTATGTATAAAGACTGATACAAACGTGTCTGTGTATAAAGACTGATACAAACGCGTCTGTGTATAAAGACTGATACAAACGCGTCTGTGTATAAAGACTGATACAAACGTGTCTGTGCATAAAGACTCACTGATACAAACGTGTCTGTGTATAAAGACTGATACAAACGTGTCTGTGTATAAAGACTGATACAAACGTGTCTGTGTATAAAGACTCACTGATACAAACGTGTCTGTGTATAAAGACTCACTGATACAAACGCGTCTGTGTATAAAGACTGATACAAACGTGTCTGTGTATAAAGACTCACTGATACAAACGTGTCTGTCTATAAAGACTGATACAAACGTGTCTGTCTATAAAGACTGATACAAACGTGTCTGTGCATAAAGACTGATACAAACGTGTCTGTGTATAAAGACTGATACAAACGTGTCTATGTATAAAGACTGATACAAACGTGTCTGTGTATAAAGACTGATACAAACGCGTCTGTGTATAAAGACTGATACAAACGTGTCTGTGTATAAAGACTGATACAAACGTGTCTGTGTATAAAGACTGATACAAACGTGTCTGTGTATAAAGACTCACTGATACAAACGTGTCTGTGTATAAAGACTGATACAAACGCGTCTGTGTATAAAGACTCACTGATACAAACGTGTCTGTGTATAAAGACTCACTGATACAAACGTGTCTGTGTATAAAGACTGATACAAACGTGTCTGTCTATAAAGACTGATACAAACGTGTCTGTGCATAAAGACTCACTGATACAAACGTGTCTGTGTATAAAGACTGATACAAACGTGTCTGTGTATAAAGACTGATACAAACGTGTCTGTGTATAAAGACTCACTGATACAAACGTGTCTGTGTATAAAGACTCACTGATACAAACGTGTCTGTCTATAAAGACTGATACAAACGTGTCTGTGCATAAAGACTGATACAAACGTGTCTGTGCATAAAGACTGATACAAACGTGTCTGTGTATAAAGACTGATACAAACGTGTCTGTGTATAAAGACTGATACAAACGCGTCTGTGTATAAAGACTGATACAAACGCGTCTGTGTATAAAGACTCACTGATACAAACGCGTCTGTGTATAAAGACTCACTGATACAAACGTGTCTGTGTATAAAGACTGATACAAACGTGTCTGTGTATAAAGACTGATACAAACGTGTCTGTGTATAAAGACTCACTGATACAAACGCGTCTGTGTATAAAGACTGATACAAACGTGTCTGTGCATAAAGACTGATACAAACGCGTCTGTGTATAAAGACTGATACAAACGCGTCTGTGTATAAAGACTGATACAAACGCGTCTGTGTATAAAGACTGATACAAACGTGTCTGTGCATAAAGACTCACTGATACAAACGCGTCTGTGCATAAAGACTCACTGATACAAACGTGTCTGTGTATAAAGACTGATACAAACGTGTCTGTGTATAAAGACTGATACAAACGTGTCTGTGCATAAAGACTCACTGATACAAACGTGTCTGTGTATAAAGACTGATACAAACGTGTCTGTGTATAAAGACTCACTGATACAAACGTGTCTGTGTATAAAGACTGATACAAACGTGTCTGTGTATAAAGACTGATACAAACGTGTCTGTGTATAAAGACTGATACAAACGTGTCTGTGTATAAAGACTCACTGATACAAACGTGTCTGTGTATAAAGACTGATACAAACGTGTCTGTGCATAAAGACTCACTGATACAAACGCGTCTGTGCATAAAGACTCACTGATACAAACGTGTCTGTGTATAAAGACTGATACAAACGTGTCTGTGTATAAAGACTGATACAAACGTGTCTGTGCATAAAGACTCACTGATACAAACGTGTCTGTGTATAAAGACTGATACAAACGTGTCTGTGTATAAAGACTCACTGATACAAACGTGTCTGTGTATAAAGACTGATACAAACGTGTCTGTGTATAAAGACTGATACAAACGTGTCTGTGTATAAAGACTGATACAAACGTGTCTGTGCATAAAGACTCACTGATACAAACGTGTCTGTGCATAAAGACTGATACAAACGTGTCTGTGTATAAAGACTGATACAAACGTGTCTGTGTATAAAGACTGATACAAACGTGTCTGTGTATAAAGACTCACTGATACAAACGTGTCTGTGTATAAAGACTGATACAAACGTGTCTGTGCATAAAGACTGATACAAACGTGTCTGTGTATAAAGACTGATACAAACGTGTCTGTGTATAAAGACTGATACAAACGTGTCTGTGTATAAAGACTGATACAAACGTGTCTGTGTATAAAGACTGATACAAACGTGTCTGTGTATAAAGACTGATACAAACGTGTCTGTGTATAAAGACTCACTGATACAAACGTGTCTGTGTATAAAGACTGATACAAACGTGTCTGTGTATAAAGACTGATACAAACGTGTCTGTGTATAGATACTCACACTGCGTTGAACAGGTACGCACGCCCCTGACTGCCTTGAAATGACTGTGGGGGGGGCAGAAGGAGAAAAAAAAACAAACAAAAAAAAACAGTGAATTGACAACCTCTCTGTTTTTCACCTCTCCCTCTATCACACTCTCCCTCTCTCTGTTCTCTCAACATTACAGCTACAACAACTGGGAGAATGCACCTGTCTGACTTTCTCTTTTCTCCCTCTTTATCTCCTCCCTCCCTCTCTCACAACCCCCCCCCCCCCCCCTCCCCCTCCCCCTCCCCCTCCCCCTCCCTTCTCCTAGAGATGTTATCTGGTTGCCAGGACAACGCTCCCAAACAACATTCCACTGGGGAGCTCAACTGTTGCTGAGAATGAGGTCACAGGGGAGGGTGTGCTGGGGGAGGGGGGGTCACTTAGAAGGCAAACATCCCATAATGCACCTCTTAAAGGCAAATAGAGAAACAAAACACACACACACACACACACCTCCTCTCCTCTCTCTCTCACACACACACAAACTCTCTCACACACACCTCCTCTCCTCTCTCTCTCTCTCTCTCTCTCTCTCTCTCTCTCTCTCTCTCACACACACACAAACTCTCTCAAACAGACACACACACACACACAAACTCTCAAACACAGGCTCTCACACACACACAAACTCTCTCAAACAGACTCTCACACACACAAACTCTCAAACACAGACTCACACACACACACAAACTCTCAAACACAGACTCTCACACACACACAAACTCTCAAACACAGACTCTCACACACACACACAAACTCTCAAACACAGACTCACACACACACACACAAACTCTCAAACACAGACTCACACACACACTCACACACACACACTGTCTCACACACACACTCACACATACACAAACTCTCACACGCACACAAACTCTCAAACACAGACTCTCACACACACACACAAACTCTCAAACACAGACTCACACACACACTCTCACACACACACACTGTCTCACACACACACTCACACATACACAAACTCTCACACGCACACAAACTCTCAAACACAGACTCTCACACACACACACAAACTCTCAAACACAGACTCTCACACAGACACAAACTCTCAAACACAGACTCTCACACACACACAAACTCTCAAACACAGAGTCACACACACACTCACACACACACACTGTCTCACACACAAACTCTCAAACACAGACTCTCACACGCACACAAACTCTCAAACACAGACTCTCACACACACACAAACTCTCTCAAACACAGACTCTCACACACACACACACAAACTCTCTCAAACACAGACACACACACACACACACAAACTCTCAAACACAGACACACACACACACACAAACTCTCAAACACAGACTCTCACACACACACAAACTCAAACACAGACTCTCACACACACACACAAACTCTCTCAAACAGACTCACACACACACACACAAACTCTCAAACACAGGCTCTCACACACACACAAACTCTCAAACACAGACTCTCACACACACACACACAAACTCTCTCAAACACAGACTCTCACACACACACACAAACTCTCAAACACAGACTCACACACACACACACAAACTCTCAAACACAGACTCTCACACACACACACAAACTCTCTCAAACACAGACTCACACACACACACACAAACTCTCAAACACAGACTCACACACACACACAAACTCTCTCAAACACAGACTCTCACACACAAACTCTCACACACACACAAACTCTCACTCTCTCACACACACACACACACACAAACTCTCTCAAACACAGACTCTCACACACAAACTGTCACACACACACAAACTCTCTCAAACACACTCACACACACAAACTCTCTCAAACACACTCTCTCTCACACACACACACACACACACACAAACTCTCTCAAACACAGACTCTCACACACAAACTCTCACACACACACAAACTCTCAGACTCTCTCACACACACACACACACACAAACTCTCTCAAACACAGACTCTCACACACAAACTGTCACACACACACAAACTCTCTCAAACACACTCACACACACAAACTCTCTCAAACACACTCTCTCTCACACACACACACACACACACACACACAAACTTTCTCAAACACAGACTCTCACACACAAACTGTCACACACACACAAACTCTCAGACTCTCTCACACACTCACACACACAAACTCTCTCTCACACACTCACACACACAAACTCTCTCAAACACACTCACACACACAAACTCTCTCAAACACACTCACACACACAAACTCTCTCAAACACAGACTCTCTCACACACAAACTGTCACACACACAAACTCTCTCTCAAACACACTCACACACACAAACTCTCTCAAACACACTCACACACACAAACTCTCTCAAACACAGACTCTCTCACACACAAACTGTCACACACACAAACTCTCTCTCTCACACACACACACACAAACTCTCTCAAACACAGACTCTCTCACACACAAACTGTCACACACACAAACTCTCTCTCTCACACACACACACACAAACTCTCTCAAACACACAAACTCTCACACACAAACACACACATCTCTCCTTTCTCACCCCCCCCACATACCATAACACACTCTTCCTCCCCCCCCACATACCATAACAGACTCTTCCTCCCCCCCCACATACCATAACAGACTCTTCCTCCCCCCCCACATACCATAACAGACTCTTCCTCCCCCCCCACATACCATAACAGACTCTTCCTCCCCCCCCACATACCATAACAGACTCTTCCTCCCCCCCCACATACCATAACAGACTCTCCCCCCCCACCCCATATTATAACAGCCTCACACAGCCCCTTTAACAGACCCCCGCGCAGGGTTACCTTGGAGATGAGGTCATCGTGGTTCGCCAGGTGCGCTCTGCAGTGCACGCAGCTGTACCTGCGGTGGCAGTTATCCAGATAGGCCTGGAAAGTTTTGGGCTTCGTCAGTTTGACCATGGCGACGTTCACTCAGCACTGCCCCCTAGCGGAGACACACAGGAACAGCACAGCTGGAATTACAGGGGTACAGAACTGAGTTTAGGTAAACCTGCAGACAGACAGACAGACAGACAGAGCCCCACAATCCTATAATCCCCCCTTCTTGGTGTCTGTGTTAGTTTACTACATTCTGAAAAGAGTTTAGTTTCATTAAAGCTGCAGACAGACAGACAGACAGACAGAGCCCCACAATCCTGTTCAGTTTGACGCTACAATATAATCCCTTCTTCTTGGTGTCTGTGTTAGTTTACTACATTCTGAAAAGAGTTTAGACACTGTGTCTGCAGCTTTAATGAAACTAAACTCTTTTCAGAATGTAGTAAACTAACACAGACACCAAGAAGAAGGGATTATATTGTAGCGTCAAACTGAACAGGATTGTGGGGCTCTGTCTGTCTGTCTGTCTGCAGCTTTAATGAAACTAAACTCTTTTTCAGAATGTAGTAAACTAACACAGACACCAAGAAGAAGGGATTATAGGATTGTGGGGCTCTGTCTGTCTGTCTGTCTGTCTGTCTGTCTGCATCTTTAATGAAACTAAACTCTTTTCAGAATGTAGTAAACTAACACAGACACCGAGAAGAAGGGATTATATTGTAGCATCAAACTGAACAGGATTGTGGGGCTCTGTCTGTCTGTCTGCAGCTTTAATGAAACTAAACTCTTTTTCAGAATGTAGTAAACTAACACAGACACCAAGAAGAAGGGATTATAGGATTGTGGGGCTCTGTCTGTCTGTCTGTCTGTCTGTCTGTCTGCATCTTTAATGAAACTAAACTCTTTTCAGAATGTAGTAAACTAACACAGACACCGAGAAGAAGGGATTATATTGTAGCGTCAAACTGAACAGGATTGTGCGGTGAGGCAAACGCCCAGCAGTCACATTATATATACATAATTATTGTTGAGCAACGCCTTTAAAATGACACGTTCATATTTTAAGTGCCAGATTCCTCACAGGCTAAACTTTGTACATTTTTTGGAGCATTTTTACCGCCATCATCAACCTCTTAATTTTTAATTTTCTCTTCAACTATATTTTGCTATGATAACTTTTGTGAACCGCAAAAGTCTAAATGCAACTCATAACTAAGGACATATACAGCTTGTGTCGTGATTATTATTTTTCAAAAGAAATTAATTTGGTTACTAATGGATTCAAATATTCTGTAATCGTGTTTTTATTTAAAATTATCCTAAAACGTTCTTGAAGGCCTCTTAAAAAATACGGAACAAACAAAACAGGACAGCGTGTAGCATTTATAGTCCGAGTGTTTAAGCAAATGACGGGTTAGAACCAAATTTGACGAATTATTTTAATTTAAAAATACATTGTCGATGATAGAATAGTTTCAATATCGTGTGAAAACGAAATTTAATGCGTTTTTTATGTAGCAAGTTTCATTGCATGTGGCGTATGCGTCAATAACAATACGGCTGGGAACATGGAAACTAACTAACTGAAAAAATTAATAAATAAATACGGATCGGTTTATAACGCTTCTTTAAGGTCGAATTTCGCTACCTGTGTTGTTACATAACAAACGTAAACAGCACGTACGAGCCAAAAACAACAACGACAACAACAGAAAATGTCATTATTAATACGTGCAAAATATCAAAATTAATGTGCTTTTACAACCTTCAACTAGATCAAAACCAAATCAGAAAAAAGACTTTCCTTACCTTAGGAAAACTGCAAAACGCTCCCTCAGGTTTTGTTGATAAACGGTTAAAAATGCTGATCTGGTTTTCTTCCACGTACAACCAGTTAGCTATTCAGGAACGGCGTATTATTATTATTATTATTATTATTATTATTATTATTATTATTATTATTATTATTATTAACCGTAACGCAGTATTCTGAAGAAATAGAACAGGTTTTTGTAGAGATGTTGCAAATTTCTGTGCATTAAAAAAGGGAGGTAAAAGAAAAGGATTTATTTATTTATTTATGTTTTGGTTTGTTTTTTAAAAAGCGGAAAGGCTATTTTTTTTTTCGTCCTTCTAAAATTTCAATGTGTTATTTCCTGCTTCCAAGAAAGACTTGTTTACAAAAATATTCGCAGCTGCAGAAGCTCTACGTCACCACTACTCCCCCCTCCCCTAGTGACGAGCCAATCACAACTCAGGGACGCAACCGCGATGAACTAGGTCACCCAATCAGCGAGCGAGCAGGTTCCAGCGTTGCTTTTTTCCAACGGCTTGACAGGAGACGAACTCATTGGTGGATCCGTTACCTTTCAGAATCTTCTTTAAACCAATCAGAGAGCCGCCAAGAGCACGGATCAATAAACGTTGCTGAATAGCTAAACTTCAAGTTAAATATTAATGTTTTGTTATTGTTTTGTCTTTTTTTTTCTTTTATGGCCATGTACCGGTGAAAAATGAAAATATATATATTTTTCTTCGACATTATTATTATTATTATTATTATTATTATTATTATTATTATTATTATTATTATTATTAAAGGACATAAGAAAGTTTACAAACGAGAGGAGGCCAGCTTATTGATCCCAGAATCTCATCAAGCAGCTTCTTGAAGGATCCCAGGGTGTCAGCTTCAACAACATTACTGGGGAGTTGGTTCCAGACCCTCACAATTCTCTGTGTAAAAAAGTGCCTCCTATTTTCTGTTCTGAATGCCCCTTTATCTAATCTCCATTTGTGAGCCCTGGTCCTTGTTTCTTTTTTCTGGTAAAAAAAAGTCCCCTTTATTTCTTAGCAGACGCCCTTATCCAGGGCGACTTACAGTCGTAAACAAAAATACATTTCAAGAATCACAGTAAAAGTAATAATACAATTAAGAGCAAGATAAGACATGTTTTTATTCTTTCTTTTAAAACACAACAGACACGTATAAAAGTTTAAAATGTACACAAAACAAGCTTGGATTATCATCATTTATTTATTTATTTATTTATATAAATGTATTTAAAACCTTCAACGCATCATTCACACTTTCCCTTGACAAAGGTATGGAAACGTCGGTTCTTTTGCGCAAAAGCTTATAACTACCTTAAATCACAAAACAAGGGGAATATAGTAAATAATTAAGATATATATACAGACGTGCTCAAATTTGTTGGTACCCCTCCACAAAAAACGAAGAATGCACAATTTTCTCTGAAATAACTTGAAACTGACAAAAGTAACTGGCATTCACCATTGTTTATTCCATATTTAATAGAAATCAGATTTTGCTTTTGATTTTTTATTCAACATAATATTGTAAATAATAAAACAAATGAAAATGGCATGGACAAAAATGATGGGACCGCTAACCTAATATTTTGTTGCACAACCTTTAGAGGCAATCACTGCAATCAAACGTTTTCTGTAGCTCTCAATGAGACTTCTGCACCTGTTAACAGGTAGTTTGGCCCACTCTTCCTGAGCAAACTGCTCCAGCTGTCTCAGGTTTGATGGGTGCCTTCTCCAGATTGCAAGTTTCAGCTCTTTCCATAGATGTTCGATAGGATTCTGATCAGGACTCATAGAAGGCCACTTCAGAATAGTCCAATGTTTTGTTCTTATCCATTCTTGGGTGCTTTTAGCTGTGTGTTTTGGGTCATTATCCTGTTGGAGGACACATGACCTGCGACTGAGACAGAGCTTTCTGACACTGGGCAGTACATTTCGCTCCAGAATGCCTTGATAGTCTTGAGATTTCATTGTGCCCTGCACAGATTCAAGGCACCCTTTGCCAGGCGCAGCAAAGCAGCCCCAAAACATAACCGAGCCTCCTCCATGTTTCACTGTGGGTATGGTGTTCTTTTCTTTGAAAGCTTCATTTTTTCGTCTGTGAACATAGAGCTGATGTGACTTGCCAAAAAGCTCCAGTTTTGACTCATCTGTCCAAAGGACATTCTCCCAGAAGGATTGTGGCTTGTCAATATGCATTTTAGCAAATTCCAGTCTGGCTTTTTTATGTTTTTATGTTTTTATGTTTTTCTTTCAAAAGTGGAGTCCTCCTGGGTCTTTTTCCATGGAGCCCACTTTTGCTCAAAAAGCGATGGATGGTGCGATCAGAAACTGACGTACCTTCACCTTGGAGTTCAGCTTGTATCTCTTTGGCAGTTATCCTTGGTTCTTTTTCTACCATTTACAGTATCCTTCTGTTCAATCTGGGGTCGATTTTCCTCTTGCGGCCGCGCCCAGGGAGGTTGGCTACAGTTCCATGGACCTTAAACTTCTTAATAATATTTGCAACTGTTGTCACAGGAACATCAAGCTGCTTGGAGATGGTCTTGTAGCCTTTACCTTTACCATGCTTGTCTATTATTTTCTTTCTGATCTCCTCAGACAACTCTCTCCTTTGCTTTCTCTGGTCCATGTTCAGTGTGGTGCACACAATGATACCAAACAGCACAGTGACTACTTTTCTCCATTTAAATAGGCTGAATGACTGATTACAAGATTGGAGATGTGTGATACTAATTAAAGAAACTAATTAGTTTGAAATATCACTATAATCCAATTATTTATTATCTTTTCTAAGGGGTACCAACAAATGTGTCCAGGCCATTTTAGAATATCTTTGTAGAATAAGCAATAATTCTTCTCTTTTCACAGCTTCTTTGCTTTATTCTATGACATACCAAAGGCATGCAAGTATACATGATAAAATAGCTTTTAATTTCATCACTTTTCAGGAGGAATGAAGCATTATTTCAATGAGCTGTAAGGGTACCAACAAATTTGAGCACGTCTGTAAATATGTTAGGAAAAAATAAATACCATGTTATTAAATTGACGTATGGCAGTTGAATCAGTCCCATGGTGTATACCCTATTGACAGTGCTATGGCAGGTGACAGACACACAGACAGTATAATTTTTGTCTAAATATGACAGACAGACTTATGGAATCGATTAATTCTACATCTGATACAATTTTCAGATGTAGAAATCATTGCACGCCGCTGATTGGCTGCTTGATATGCAGAGGGCGGGATTTAAGAATAGAGGATGGCAAAGCTGCTGTTTTAGTGGTTGCTCGGCTCAGGGGGCGGGTTGTTGTCCAGATATCTGCGCAGTTTGGTTGGATAATCCGTCATGACGCCTGTCGCTCCCAGATCGAATGCCTTCCGAAATTCAGACTCTTCGTTCAAAACAAACAGATGAACCTGAAAACCGACAAACGTCTAGACGGGTTAACCTTTGTTTTTGTGACCTTGTACCATATTTACCTTAATCTATTCATTTTTAACAGCGGTTGAAAAAAAAAGATGAACTTTGCTCTGACATAAAAAAACACTGCATAATATTAAAACACACACACACACACACAGAGAGGTGTGGTAAAGCACAGGGAAGCATTGTAAAGCACAGAGAGGTCTGGTAAAGCATAGGGAAGCATTGTAAAGCACAGAGAGGTCTGGTAAAGCATAGGGAAGCATTGTAAAGCACAGAGAGGTCTGGTAAAGCATAGGGAAGCATTGTAAAGCACAGAGAGGTCTGGTAAAGCATAGGGAAGCATTGTAAAGCACAGAGAGGTGTGGTAAAGCATAGGGAAGCATTGCAAAGCACAGAGAGGTCTGGTAAAGCATAGGGAAGCATTGTAAAGCACAGAGAGGTCTGGTAAAGCATAGGGAAGCATTGTAAAGCACAGAGAGGTCTGGTAAAGCATAGGGAAGCATTGTAAAGCACAGAGAGGTCTGGTAAAGCATAGGGAAGCATTGTAAAGCGCAGAGAGGTCTGGTAAAGCATAGGGAAGCATTGTAAAGCACAGAGAGGTCTGGTAAAGCATAGGGAAGCATTGTAAAGCACAGAGAGGTCTGGTAAAGCATAGGGAAGCATTGTAAAGCACAGAGAGGTCTGGTAGAGCATAGGGAAGCATTGTAAAGCACAGAGAGGTCTGGTAAAGCATAGGGAAGCATTGTAAAGCACAGAGGTGGTAAAGCATAGGGAAGCATTGTAAAGCACAGAGAGGTCTGGTAAAGCATAGGGAAGCATTGTAAAGCACAGAGAGGTCTGGTAAAACATATTAAAATAAAACATGGATTAAACTATGTCTTCAGTTCTCTTACTTGAATGCCTCTTGCTTGGAGATGTCTGAATAGAGGTCTCTGCATCAAGATTCTGCACAAAAAAAGATATTGAAATATATATATATATATTTTATAAATGTAGTCGTTGCCAATTATTTTTTATTATTTTCTCCCAATTTAGAATGGACAGTTATTTTTTAAGCTCAGCTCAGCGCTACCACCCCTGCGCTGACTCGGGAGGGGTGAAGATGAACGCACGCTGTCCTCCGAAGCGTGTGCCGTCAGCCGCCAGCTTCTTTAAACTCTGCAGACTCACCGCGCAGCCGCCTCAGAGCTACAGCGTCGGAGGACAACGCAGCTCTGGGCAGCTTACAGGCAAGCCCGCAGGCGCCCGGTCAGACCACAGGGGGCGCTGGTGAGCCGAGGACACCCTGGCCGACCTAACCCTCCCTCCCCCGGGCAACGCTCGGCCAATTGAGCACCGCCCCCTGGAAGCTCCCGTCCACGGTCGGCAAAGGAATAGCCTGGACTCGAACCGGCGACCTCCAGACTATAGAGCGCATCCTGCACTCCACACGGAGCGCCTTTACTGGATGCGCCACTCGGGAGCCCCCTATATATATTTTTTTTTGTGTATCCTCTGTTTCCTCGTTCTGGTTTCTTTCTGGTATTCAAACTTACTTTTCAAACACAGAGATGACAAATTTATTGCGCAGAAGTGGAGAGCAGGGAATGAAGGTCCTGGAGGAAAGAACGACAGCATTAATGAAAGAGAGGAGAGAGAGAGAGAAAATAAGACACAGACAGGTGTATTCTCCCAGTTGAATGAGAGCTGCAGGTCGACAGGGTCTGTATTAATGATGTCAGACACGCACGCACGCACGCACGCACAGACAACTCAGACAGCCGATTCAGATAACAGACAGAGACAGACTCACAGACAGACAGACACACACACACACACACACAGACACACACTCACGACAGACAGACACACTCACAGACTCAGACAGACAGACACACACACACACAGACACACACTCACGACAGACAGACACACTCACAGACTCAGACAGACAGACACACACACACACTCATGACAGGCAGACACACACACACACTCATGACAGGCAGACAGACTCAGACAGACAGACAGACACACACAGACTCACAGACAGACAGAGAGACTCTCAGTGTCAGACTCACAGACTCAGATACACTCACAGACTCAGAGACTCAGTGTCAGACTCAGACAGACACACACATTCACAGACTCAGAGAGACTCTCGGTGTCAGACTCACAGACTCAGACAGACACACTCACAGACTCAGGGAGACTCAGTGTCAGACTCACACTCACAGACTCAGAGAGACTCTCAGTGTCAGACTAACAGACTCAGACAGACACACAGACTCAGAGAGACTCTCAGTGTTAGACTCAGAGAGACTCACACTCACAGACTCCCGGTGTCAGACTCACAGAGTCACAGACTCAGGAAGACTCTCAGTGTCAGACTCACAAACCCAGACAGACACACTCACAGACTCAGAGAGACTCTCAGTGTCAGACTCACAGACTCAGAGAGACTCTCAGTGTCAGAATAACAGACTCAGACAGACACACTCACAGACTCAGAGAGACTCTCAGTGTCAGACTCACCGGTTGATGATGGAGGGCAGGTATCCCTGCAGGAAGCTCTCAGACAGAGGGACGAAGGGCAGCAGGCCGGTGAAATAGAGCAGTAAAAGGACAACACATCTCTGTACAGTGAACATAACCGGCATTGAGGGGTTCTGAGAGGGGGAGAGAGGGTTTACTCATTTAGATCACTGAACAGAATCAATAAGGAGGCTGTGTGGGGGAGAGAAGGTTTACTCAATTAGATCACTCATTTAGATCACTGAACAGAATCAATAATGAGGCTGTGTGGGGGAGAGAAGGTTTACTCATTTAGATCACTCATTTAGATCACTGAACAGAATCAATAAGGAGGCTGTGTGGGGGAGAGAAGGTTTACTCATTTAGATCACTCATTTAGATCACTGAACAGAATCAATAAGGAGGCTGTGTGGGGGAGAGAAGGTTTACTCATTTAGATCACTCATTTAGATCACTGAACAGAATCAATAAGGAGGCTGTGTGGGGGAGAGAAGGTTTACTCATTTAGATCACTCATTTAGATCACTGAACAGAATCAATTAAGGAGGCTGTGTGGTCCAGTGGTTAAAGAAAAGGGCTTGTAACCAGGAGGTCCCCGGTTCAAATCCTACCTCAGCCACTGACTCATTGTGTGACCCTGAGCAAGTCACTTAACCTCCTTGTGCTCCGTCTTTCGGGTGAGACGTAATTGTAAGTGACTCTGCAGCTGATGCATAGTTCACACACCCTAGTCTCTGTAAGTCGCCTTGGATAAAGGCGTCTGCTAAATAAACAAATAATAATAATAATAATAATAATAATAATAATAATAATAATAATAATAATCAAGTACAAACAGACAGACAGACAGACAGACAGACAAGCACACACAGACACGGACAGACAGACAGACAAGCACACACAGACACGGATAGACAGACAGGTACACACACACGGACAGACAGATAGACAGACAGACACAAGCACACACAGACAGACAGCAGAGACAGACGCACACAGACAGACAGACACACAGACAGACAGACACACAGACAGACAGACAGACACACAGACAGACAGACAGACACACAGACAGACAGACAGACAGACAGCAGAGACAGACGCACACAGACAGACAGACACACAGACAGACAGACACACAGACAGACAGACACACAGACAGACAGGGACACACACACCGACAGACAGCAGAGACAGACACACATGCACACAGACAGACAGACACACAGCAGAGACAGACGCACACAGACAGACAGACAGTACCGCTTGTCGACACTTCTTCATGATGTGGGATTTGACGCTCGCCCACACAGTGATGTCATCGCGTCTGTAGAGCTTCACCAAATCAGAGACCTGAAATAGCAAAGCAACAGAGAGAGGTGAGAGAATGGATTTTAAAGATGGTCAGCGCTCCTTTAAAGGGAGGGGTCAGTGATCATGTTAATAAAGCTAATAAGAGGTGAGAGAATGGATTTTAAAGATGGTCAGCGCTCCTTTAAAGGGAGAGGCCAGTGATCATGTTAATAAAGCTAATCAGAGGTGAGAGAATGGATTTTAAAGATGGTCAGCGCTCCTTTAAAGGGAGGGACCAGTGATCATGTTAATAAAGCTAATAAGAGGTGAGAGAATGGATTTTAAAGATGATCAGCGCTCCTTTAAAGGGAGGGGCCAGTGATCATGTTAATAAAGCTAATAAGAGGTGAGAGAATGGATTTTAAAGATGGTCAGCGCTCCTTTAAAGGGAGGGGCCAGTGATCATGTTAATAAAGCTAATAAGAGGTGAGAGAATGGATTTTAAAGATGGTCAGTGCTCCTTTAAAGGGAGGGGCCAGTGATCATGTTAATAAAGCTAATAAGAGGTGAGAGAATGGATTTTAAAGATGGTCAGCGCTCCTTTAAAGGGAGGGGTCAGTGATCATGTTAATAAAGCTAATAAGAGGTGAGAGAATGGATTTTAAAGATGGTCAGCGCTCCTTTAAAGGGAGGGGCCAGTGATCCTGTTAATAAAGCTAATAAGAGGTGAGAGAATGGATTTTAAAGATGGTCAGCACTCCTTTAAAGGGAGGGGCCAGTGATCCTGTTAATAAATGCTGTACTTGGTTAGTACAAATCCAGTGTGTTAATTATTGACTTGGGTGTTGCGTCTGAATCTTTTTTATTGTTTTGTTTTGCAGGGCTCTGGGAATGTGAAGGGCAGGTGGATAAGTTTCACTGAAATACGACCGGCCAGCGTTTCGCTTTCCTTCTCCGGCAAAAGTCGACCTGGCTTTGAAATCTTTTTTTTTCCTCTCTCTGCTATCTTTTCGGGATCTTCGCTCGCCCTGGATCGTTCCGATCTCTGCTCCCGGCTCACCTTCTTAATCAGAGCCTCGTTATCCTCCTTGATCTCCAAATTGACGGGAACCTTCGGAAACTTCTGGAACACTTGTTCTAGAAGAGCGATCTGTCTGTCTGTCCCGGTGCTGTAATGCCCTGTAGACAGAAAAACGGACAGCGTTCTCACGCAAGCAAACTGACCGAGGGAACTCTAGCGACCCGTGTTCAATTCTACAGGTAGTGGACAAAAAAATGGGAACACCTGGGTAAACGTGGGACACCAAGTCTATTGAAAGCAAGGGCTTCCACACAGCTGTGGCTCATGCGTTAATTAAGCAAATAACATCCCAGCATGCTTAGGGGCATGTATAAAAATGCTGGACAGGCCTGGTTGCCTATAATTATGGCTAGCATGGCTGCAAGAGGAGACCTCAGTAATTTTGAAAGAGGGGTGATTGTCGGGGCGCTTTTGGCAGGAGCTTCAGTGACCAAGACAGCTCAGCTTCCTGATGTTTCACGAGCAACGGTGTCTAAGGTGATGTCGGCATGGAACTCCGAGGGAGTGACATCATCAGCAAAGGTCAGCAGCGGGAGGAAGCGCATACTCCAGGATCGTGATATCCGTGCGTTCATTCCAAGTGCAAGGCAAAACAGACGAGCAACTGCAGATCAACTGACTGCAAATTTCAACCTGGGGCGCGAGCGGCCAGTTTCATCAAAAACGGTCCGCCCAGAACTCCAGAGAGGGATACCATAGTGGCCCAACGCCCTATTAAGTGACTTTACATTGGGGTTTCCATTTTTTTGTCCACTACCTGTACATGTGCCATTTGTAATTCATTTTCAACCACTTTCAGTGACTTCCCACAACATTGAAATAGTTCTACAGCACGTTCCTGTATTTATACCTGTGATAATTATTGCTTGGGTCATTAAGAATGAACATTAATATGGGTAGCTGTTCATGTTTCATGTAATTGTAATTATAAAATAGCATTAATTGGTAATCAGACTCCTATTGCACAGCAGTGTGATCCATTCCAGGTTTTACTACCAGCTTGATCAGACCCCAGTGTGTCTGGGTAACAAGCTCAGGTGTGTCTAATTATTAAACTTCCATTGAAACCAGGACTGGATCACACTGCTGTGTAATTTGAACCAATGGACTCTAATGTATTCTTACCTGTGTGAAAGGTGACCTCCAATCTGTCCTTGTATTTGGGCAAATCCTAATTTAAAATACAAAAAAAAGACACCAACATTATTAACATTATTATTGTTATTATTATTATTTATTTCTTAGCAGACGCCCTTATCCAGGGCGACTTACAATTGTTATAAGATATCACATTATTTTTTACATACAATTCCCCATTTATAGAGTTGGGTTTTTTTACTGGAGCAATCTAGGTAAAGTACCTTGCTCAAGGGTACAGCAGCAGTGTCCCCCCACCTGGGATTGAACCCACGACCCTCCGGTCAAGAGTCCAGAGCCCTAACCACTACTCCACACTGCTGCCCAGTGTTGCAGGTAATTAAATGTTGAACACTGCTGTACACAGGTCAATAAGTATATTTCTTACTTCTGTATTTCTCCCATCCACTAGGAGGCAGCAGAGAGCTGCAGGAGAAGCGGGGCAGGTTATTATTATTATTATTATTATTATTATTATTATTATTATTATTATTATTAATAATAATAATAATAATAATAATAACGGCTCCACTCTGGTGTACCTGCTGTAGAGTTTAGATTTTGACATGATTCTGAGAGCTCTATTGAGGCCTAAGAGTTTGCTTTAAACTTTTGTAAAAAGTCCTCAGGATGTGAGAGACTGAGACAGAAAATGATACAAAGTCAGTCTGAAGAAGGAGGTAACTTGTTTTTTTCTGATCCAGTTTCTCTTTTCACTGAGTTTACTCTGTCAATGAGGCCCTTTGTGACGTCTGTCTATCCAAGACATCTGTTATCGACAGCTCTGGCCAAAAGTTTTGCATCCCCCTCTATATAGAATGAACTAATTCAGCTTCATAAAGTCCAATGAAAGCTGCTGAATAATGTTCCCTTGTTAACATATTGAATTACACACCCTCTATATAGAATGAACTCCCTCAGCTTCATAGAGCCCAATGAAAGCTGCTGAATAATGTTCCCTTGTTAACATATTGAATTACACACCCTCTATATAGAATGAACTCCCTCAGCTTCATAGAGTCCAATGAAAGCTGCTGAATAATGTTCCCTTGTTAACATATTGAATTCCACCCCCTCTATATAGAATGAACTCCCTCAGCTTCATAGAGTCCAATGAAAGCTGCTGAATAATGTTCCCTTGTTAACATATTGAATTCCACCCCCTCTATATAGAATGAACTCCCTCAGCTTCATAGAGTCCAATGAAAGCTGCTGAATAATGTTCCCTTGTTAACATATTGAATTCCACCCCCTCTATATAGAATGAACTCCCTCAGCTTCATAGAGCCCAATGAAAGCTGCTGAATAATGTTCCCTTGTTAACATATTGAATTACACACCCTCTATATAGAATGAACTCCCTCAGATTCATAGAGTCCAATGAAAGCTGCTGAATAATGTTCCCTTGTTAACATATTGAATTCCACCCCCTCTATATAGAATGAACTCCCTCAGCTTCATAGAGTCCAATGAAAGCTGCTGAATAATGTTCCCTTGTTAACATATTGAATTCCACCCCCTCTATATAGAATGAACCCCCTCAGCTTCATAGAGTCCAATGAAAGCTGCTGAATAATGTTCCCTTGTTCACATATTGAATTCCACCCCCTCTATATAGAATGAACTCACTCAGCTTCATAGAGTCCAATGAAAGCTGCTGAATAATGTTCCCTTGTTAACATATTGAATTCCACCCCCTCTATATAGAATGAACTCCCTCAGCTTCATAGAGTCCAGTGAAAGCTGCTGAATAATGTTCCCTTGTTAACATATTGAATTCCATACCCTCTATATAGAATGAACTCCCTCAGCTTCATAGAGTCCAATGAAAGCTGCTGAATAATGTTCCCTTGTTAACATATTGAATTCCACCCCCTCTATATAGAATGAACTCCCTCAGCTTCATAGAGTCCAATGAAAGCTGCTGAATAATGTTCCCTTGTTAACATATTGAATTCCACCCCCTCTATATAGAATGAACTCCCTCAGCTTCATAGAGTCCAATGAAAGCTGCTGAATAATGTTCCCTTGTTAACATATTGAATTCCACCCTCTCTATATAGAATGAACTCCCTCAGCTTCATAGAGTCCAATGAAAGCTGCTGAATAATGTTCCCTTGTTAACATATTGAATTCCACCCCCTCTATATAGAATGAATTCACTCAGCTTCATAGAGTCCAATGAAAGCTGCTGAATAATGTTCCCTTGTTAACATATTGAATTCCACACCCTCTATATAGAATCAACTCACTCAGCTTCATAGAGTCCAATGAAAGCTGCTGAATAATGTTCCCTTGTTAACACATTGAATTCCACCCCCTCTATATAGAATGAACTCCCTCAGCTTCATAGAGTCCAATGAAAGCTGCTGAATAATGTTCCCTTGTTAACATATTGAATTCCACCCCCTCTATATAGAATGAACTCCCTCAGCTTCATAGAGTCCAATGAAAGCTGCTGAATAATGTTCCCTTGTTAACATATTGAATTCCACACCCTCTATATAGAATGAACTCCCTCAGCTTCATAGAGTCCAATGAAAGCTGCTGAATAATGTTCCCTTGTTAACATATTGAATTCCACCCCCTCTATATAGAATGAACTCACTCAGCTTCATAGAGTCCAATGAAAGCTGCTGAATAATGTTCCCTTGTTAACATATTGAATTCCACCCCCTCTATATAGAATGAACTCCCTCAGCTTCACAGAGAGGGTGTACAGAGATAGAACAGCGACACATGCAGTAGTTGAATTGAGCAGAGGGAGGGTGTAAAGGAGAGGGAACAGCGACTCACACAGTAGTTGACGTCCGAAATGTTGACGTTGTGTCCGGTCTGCCTCAAGAGATTTTCGTCATGTGACACGACCACCTGACTGTCTTGGGTCATGTGACAGTCCAGCTCCAGCAAGTCAGTGTTATTGTCAACAGCACTGAGAGAGAGGGGGAGGGTAAAGGAGGGGGAGGAGAGAAAGAGAGAGGAGAGAGGGGAGAGAGGGGGAGGAGAGAAAGAGGAGAGAGGGGGAGGGAAGAGGGTGGAGAGAAAGAGAGGAGAGGAGAGAGAGAGAGGAGAGAGGGGGGAGGGGGAGGAGAGAAAGAGAGGAGAGAGAGGGGGAGAGGGGGAGGAGAGAAAGAGAGGAGAGAGGGGGGAGGGGGAGGAGAGAAAGAGAGGAGAGAGAGGGGGAGAGGGGGAGGAGAGAAAGAGAGGAGAGGGGGAGGGAAGAGGGTGGAGGAGAGAGAGGGGAGAGGGGACAGGTGGGAGGAGAGAAAGAGAGGAGAGAGGGGGAGAGGGGAGAGAGAAGGGGAGAGGGGAGAGAGAAGGGGAGAGGGGAGAGAGGGGGGAGAGGAGGGGAGGAGAGAAAGAGAGGAGGGAGAGGGGAGAGAGAAGGGGAGAGGAGGGGGAGAGAGAAAAAGTGGGAAGAGAGGGAGAGGAGACAGGGCAGAGAAGAGACAAGAGGGGAGGAGAGAAGAGAGAAAGAGGGGAGATATGAGAGGGAAGAGAGGGAAGAGAGGAGGGGCAAGAGGGGGAAAGGAGAGTGGGGGAGAGATAGAGAGAGAGAGAGAGAGAGAGAAGTTACAATGTAATTCTACTTCAGTGACATTAAACATTGTAAAGATGGTCAGCACTCCTTTAAAGGGAGGGGTCAGTGATCAAATTAATAAAGCTAATAAGAGGTGAGAGAATGGATTTTAAAGAAAAATCATATCCGAGGATCACGATAACAAACAGGTTTTTCTTTTTTTTTTAGTTTGATGAACAATTGGGATTCCGGGCGGAGGATCTCCGTTTATGACCGATTTTAAATCACAGGTGCGACCCACAGATCAACCCAAATAAAACCGGATCTAGAATCAACCAAACTTCAGCCAAAAGGAGGGATCAAGGGGCGCTGGGGGGGGGGCTAACTCTGTGGAAAGTAGAAGACAAAAAATTGATAAAAAAAATACTGTGTTGTGGCTTTTAATGACATAGGAGGCTGTGTGTGGTCTGGTGGTTAAAGAAAAGGGCTTGTAACCAGGAGGTTCAAATCCCGGCTCACTCGCTGACTCACTGTGTGTGTGTGTGACCCTGAGCAAGTCACTTCACCTCCTTGTGCTCCGTCTTTCGGGTGAGACGTAGTTGTAAGTGACTCTGCAGCTGATGCATAGTTCTCACCCCCCCTAGTCTCTGTAAGTCGCCTTGGATAAAGGCATCTGCTAAATAAACTAATGATAATAATAATGATAATAATAATAATAATAATAATAATAATAATAATAATGATGATGATGATGCCTTGTATATTAATTGACCTGCCTTGTATATTAATGTCTGTATTTCGCTGTTCTGACTACAGCATGCATGTTAGGTTTTGGATTTTTTTGACTTACTTGGTAAAAGCTTCAAGGGTGTTTTCAATCCTCTCTCCGGCACCTTAAAAATAAATGAAAATAATAATAATAAAGATAATGATGATGATCTCTCTAAAATGATCATCTTTAGCTCCACTTAGAATTAATAAAATTTCAGAATTACATTGTAACTGCAGTTTGAGATCACTAGACTAGACTGTATTGAATTACATTGTAACTGCAGTTTGAGATCACTAGACTAGACTGTATTATAATTACATTGTAACTGCAGTTTGAGATCACTAGACTGTATTATAATTACATTGTAACTGCAGTTTGAGATCACTAGACTAGACTGTATTGAATTACATTGTAACTGCAGTTTGAGATCACTAGACTAGACTGTATTATAATGACATTGTAACTGCAGTTTGAGATCACTAGACTAGACTGTATTATAATTACATTGTAACTGCAGTTTGAGATCACTAGACTGTATTATAATTACATTGTAACTGCAGTTTGAGATCACTAAACTAGACTGTATTGATTTACATTGTAACTGCAGTTTGAGATCACTAGACTAGACTGTATTATAATTACATTGTAACTGTAGTTTGAGATCACTAGACTGTATTGAATCACATTGTAACTGTAGTTTGAGATCACTAGACTGTATTGAATCACATTGTAACTGCACTTTGAGATCACTAGACTAGACTGTATTATAATTACATTGTAACTGCAGTTTGAGATCACTAGACTAGACTGTATTGAATTACATTGTAACTGTAGTTTGACATCACTAGACTAGACTGTATTGAATTACATTGTAACTGTAGTTTGAGATCACTAGACTAGACTGTATTATAATTACATTATAACTGCAGTTTGAGATCGCTAGACTGTATTATAATTACATTATAACTGCAGTTTGAGATCACTAGACTAGACTGTATTGAATCACATTGTAACTGCAGTTTGAGATCACTAGACTAGACTGTATTATAATTACATTGTAACTGCAGTTTGAGATCGCTAGACTAGACTGTATTGAATTACATTGTAACTGCAGTTTGAGATCACTAGACTAGACTGTATTATAATTACATTGTAACTGCAGTTTGAGATCGCTAGACTAGACTGTATTGAATTACATTGTAACTGTAGTTTGAGATCACTAGACTAGACTGTATTATAATTACATTGTAACTGCAGTTTGAGATCACTAGACTAGACTGTATTATAATTACATTGTAACTGTAGTTTGAGATCGCTAGACTAGACTGTATTATAATTACATTGTAACTGCAGTTTGAGATCACTAGACTGTATTATAATTACATTGTAACTGCAGTTTGAGATCACTAGACTAGACTGTATTGATTTACATTGTAACTGCAGTTTGAGATCACTAGACTAGACTGTATTGAATCACATTGTAACTGCAGTTTGAGATCACTAGACTAGACTGTATTGAATTACATTGTAACTGTAGTTTGAGATCACTAGACTAGACTGTATTGAATTACATTGTAACTGCAGTTTGAGATCACTAGACTAGTCTGTAGTATAATTACATTGTAACTGCAGTTTGAGATCACTAGACTAGACTGTATTATAATTACATTGTAACTGCAGTTTGAGATCACTAGACTAGACTGTATTATAATTACATTGTAACTGCAGTTTGAGATCGCTAGACTAGACTGTATTATAATTACATTGTAACTGCAGTTTGAGATCACTAGACTAGACCGTATTATAATTACATTGTAACTGCAGTTTGAGATCACTAGACTAGACTGTATTATAATTACATTGTAACTGCAGTTTGAGATCACTAGACTGTATTATAATTACATTGTAACTGTAGTTTTTTGAGACTGCACAGTAACAGAGTCATCACATTGGAAAAGAGCAGCCTTCTGCACTGTAATGAACATTACAAACGATTTACAATACAGGCATGATCAGTTGCTTACCTCCTCTGTGAGAGATGTGCCTGCTGTAAAAGGCTGTCTGTTTCTTTCTGTGAAGCAGATGAGGGTTTTTAAAAAGCACAACTGAAGTCAAAGCATATCCTCCGAGAATCGGGACCACATAATAAAGGCTGCTAGACATGATGGCTGGACGACTGTGTTCTGCACAGCTCAGAAAAAGGAAAACCAGAGTAACAATTCTGAGTGTGACTGACACAAGCCTGAAACAAAGAGAAACAAACCACAGCCCTCTTTCTATAAGCCTGGTGCGTCTGTCCTTTATGAAAAAGGATTTTATAAACAGTAGTTTGTTCTTTCACGGTTAGTACAGGTTGATTTTCTTTTCCCTCCTACCTCCTTCCTCCTCCCTCTCTCTCTCTCTCTCTCTCTCAGTTTATGACCAACCCTTTTTATGACTGTGTGTGTGTGTGTGAGTGTGCGTAGGGGTCAATATACATGTCTCTGCAAGAAATCAAATAGCAGTTTAGCAGGTTGGACTGGTATTTTAGATTCAGGTACTTTTTTTTTTTAAGGAATCGTTCTTAATATGGTATTTTATGGCAGTGTGGAATCTCTAGCTATTAAGTGATTTTTCTTGTTTTTTGTCATGCTGTTTTTTTTTGTTTTTTTTTTACTTTCGGATTAAACGCTGTGCTTGATTTGATTTTTGTTTCTTTTATTCTTTTGTTTCAGTCTGTGCTGCTTTGACTGCGAGTTCAGGAGCTGCTCTTCATAGCTGCGCTGCCAATAGTTGTTGCATTGTGAATCGGGACAGCCCTGGCTAGGACTACAGCTCCCAGCATGCCTCTGCACCCGCGGCAATGGTGAGGGATGCTGGGAGCTGTAGTTCTTCAACAGCAAAGCGCTGTGTTGTGCTGTATTACAGTTTTTGCTCAGTCTGTGTTGCTTTAACAATTCCTTTGAAGGACTTGGAATTCTAGAAACACAACAGCAGCGATTCTTCCACTGCTTTCATTTGAAACCAATTCAACTGACGCGATTGCAGGTGCTATTGAAAAGTTATACATTATTATTATTATTATTATTATTAGTTTATTTAGCAGACACCTTTATCCAAGGCAACTTACAGAGACTAGGGTGTGTGAACTATGCATCAGCTGCAGAGTCACTTACAATTACGTCTCACCCGAAAGACGGAGCACAAGGAGGTGAAGTGACTTGCTCAGGGTCACACACACACACACACACAGTGAATCAGTGGCTGAGCCGGGATTTGAACCTCCTGGTATCAAGCCCTTTTCTTTAACCGCTGGACCACACAACCTCTCACATGCGTTTCACAAGTTGTATCCATAACTATATGAGGCAGTGTGGTCTAAGTGGTTAAAGTTCATGGCTTGTCACCAGAAGGGTCTCGGGTTCAATTCACACCTCTGCCACTGACTGACTCACTGCGTGTGACCCTGAGCGAGTCACTTCACCTCCTTGTGCTCTGTCCTGCGGATGAGATGTTAAATCAACGTCCTATTGGAAGTGACTCTGCATATAATGCACAGTTCACAGCCTACCTCTGTAAAGCGCTATGTGACGGGGGACCACTATGAAAGGCGCTATATAAAAATAAAGATATTATTATTATTATTATTATTATTATTAAGCCTGGGTTGTAAAATGATTTGGAATTGGTTCAAAGGGAATTGGAATGGATTATAAAAAGGAAAAACAGAAATATGGTGGTTTCCATTCCAGGTGTAACCTCTTTCATTTTGCCAGCGCCTGCAGTTCAAATTCCTTGTTCATAGATGCCTGTAAGGTTCTGACACTGCTTAAAGAAATAATCAAACTTTGCCCGGGCAAACAAAAGGAACCATATAAAAAAATAACATCCGTGTGCCTTATCGACGTTTATCACCCACGATACTGAATGCAAACAACACACTACTGTTCTTTCATTGAATTGGAATCTATATTTGAGCTCTGTCTGTTTGTAAAAGGGTGTGTCTGAATGCTGCAAATCCTGCTGTAGCATAGCCCACCCACCCCCCAGGCTTAACTGGGGGCCCCCAGCGAGGTCAGCGTTTGTTCTGCATGCAATGTTTCTTCTCCATTATGCCTGCCCATACACAGCTAACAGTTTTACATCCCCCTCTATATAGAATTAACTCATTTTGCTTCATAAAGTTGAATGAAACCTGCTGAATAAAGTTAACATATATATATATATAGTAGTCGCCAATTGATTGAGGCACAGGTGTTCTGTGTTCTTGTGCATATTTTAGCCTTTTAGTCTCGTTCCCCTTTCTCCAACAGAGGTATTCTTACTGCAACACATCCTTCAAGTCCTGATTTCAAGAGAGATCTTCATACTGTTGATTTGATGGACGAGGACACCTGTGTCCTTCTGCCAGCCCTGTTGTCAATTCAACGCTTGTCTTCTTTCCATTCCTGAAGGATATTATCTTCAAGTATCGCTCGTCCTTGTTAGACGGCTTTTTTGGGGTCTTCCAGTCCTGGGTTTCTCAATCACAGATGACGTTTCTCTGTGCTCTGTCCACACCTTGAAAATCGAGTGATGCGAGCGATTTCACTCAATGTGTGTCCTTCTGTATGCGAGTGAAGGTTGTTATAATAGCAGAAAACACTAGTGGAGGCTTTGAGGAAATTGTTGATGCTCATAATTCATCAGAGTAGAAAAATGCAACATGTCTAAGACTCTTGCACAGCAGTGTGTGTGTGTGTATATATATATATATCTATATATATATTCCATTCTAAAATTCTAGGTGATTCAAAACGTTTTGCCCACAGTTGTACAGTACCAATTGCTCCGCTCCCTCTACTTCCTCGAGAGGACCGCTCCTAGTCTTACAGCAGAGGGTCCAGTTTGCAGGAGAAACCTTTTTTAAAATACCACAGTCCTGCCCCCTCTGAATAGGAGTTTGGCTGTCCTACTGCGGAATTGTTTTTGTTCATTAGTGCTTGCGCGCCTGACAAAGTGACTGCAAAACTGTATAAAATCATGCTCAAGTCACCCGTTCATTTCTTTCAGTTTAGGGGCAACAAAGTTGCCCCTAAACAAGTCAGAAAAGTTATTCCCTTGATTATTGTTGCAATGCTACTGCTGGTCCAGAGAAGAGATTTAAGAACAGGTTTGGGGGAAAAAAACCCCAAAAGACACTCATTGGTTTTGTTCTGCTGTATAGAATTCTTTTCAGCATCATAAATCAGGTGCTATTGTATATATAATAGCTTCTGGACTTCTGGACCTGCTAAACTAACAAAACCAGGAACCATTATCCTCAGTGGATGTTACATAATCCACTTGCTAATGCTGGATGTCCTCCATAATGGCACAGGTGCCCAACGCAGGGCAGCTAACACACAGCCCCCACACAGCCTTTAATCAATCAGGCCATGCCAAACACACATACACACACACACGTGCACAGACACACACGCACAGAGAAACACACACACAGACGTGCACAGACGTGCACAGACACACACACACAGACGTGCACACACGCACAGAGAAACACACAGACGTGCACAGACACACACGCACAGAGAAACAGAGACGTGCACAGACACACACGCACAGAGAAACACACACAGACGTGCACAGACACACACGCACAGAGAAACACACACAGACGTGCACAGACACACACGCACAGAGAAACACACACAGACGTGCACAGACACACACGCACAGAGAAACACACACACAGAGACGTGCACAGACACACACACACAGAGAAACACACACGTGCACAGACACACACGCAGAGAAACACAGACGTGCAGACACACACGCACAGAGAAACACAGACGTGCACAGACACACACGCACAGAGAAACACACACAGAGAAACACACACAGAGACGTGCACAGACACACACGTACAGACGTGCACAGACACACACGCACAGAGAAACACAGAGACGTGCACAGACACACACGCACAGAGAAACACACAGACGTGCACAGACACACACGCACAGAGAAACACACACAGAGACGTGCACAGACACACGCACAGAGAAACACACACACACAGAGAAACACACACACAGAGACGTGCACAGACACACACGCACAGACACACACGCACAGAGAAACACACACATGCACAGACACACACGCACAGAGAAACACACAGACGTGCACAGACACACACGCACAGAGAAACACACACAGAGACGTGCACAGAGAAACACACACACACAGAGAAACACACACACAGAGACGTGCACAGACACACACGCACAGACACACACACAGAGACGTGCAGAAACACACGCACAGAGAAACACACACACAGACGTGCACAGACGTGCACAGACACACACACACAGACGTGCACACACGCACAGAGAAACACACAGACGTGCACAGACACACACGCACAGAGAAACAGAGACGTGCACAGACACACACGCACAGAGAAACACACACAGACGTGCACAGACATGCACAGACACACACGCACAGAGAAACACACACAGACGTGCACAGACACACACGCACAGAGAAACACACACAGACGTGCACAGACACACACGCACAGAGAAACACACACACAGAGACGTGCACAGACACACACACACAGAGAAACACACACGTGCACAGACACACACGCAGAGAAACACAGACGTGCACAGACACACACGCACAGAGAAACACAGACGTGCACAGACACACACACACAGAGAAACACACACAGAGAAACACACACAGAGACGTGCACAGACACACACGTACAGACGTGCACAGACACACACGCACAGAGAAACACAGAGACGTGCACAGACACACACGCACAGAGAAACACACAGACGTGCACAGACACACACGCACAGAGAAACACACACAGAGACGTGCACAGACACACGCACAGAGAAACACACACACACAGAGAAACACACACACAGAGACGTGCACAGACACACACGCACAGACACACACGCACAGAGAAACACACACATGCACAGACACACACGCACAGAGAAACACACAGACGTGCACAGACACACACGCACAGAGAAACACACACAGAGACGTGCACAGAGAAACACACACACACAGAGAAACACACACACAGAGACGTGCACAGACACACACGCACAGACACACACACAGAGACGTGCAGAAACACACGCACAGAGAAACACACACACACAGACGTGCACAGAAACACACAGACATGCACAGACACACACACACAGACGTGCACAGAAAACCAGAAACACTCTCTCACACTCAGCGGTTTCATTTGTCAGGAAGTTTAAAAGGTACTGAACTGAGCTTCAAAGGAAATCAATGACGAGTTCACTTTGAACAAAGCCACTGTACTGCTGCAAAGCAGAGAACATACAAACTGATAACTCTGCTAAGAGAGCGCTGGCCATCCAGAAAACCCATTCTCTCAGTTTAGCTTTATTAACATGATCACTGGCCCCTCCCTTTAAAGGAGCGCTGACCATCTTTAAAATCCATTCTCTCACCTCTGATTAGCTTTATTAACATGATCACTGGCCCCTCCCTTTAAAGGAGCGCTGACCATCTTTAAAACCCATTCTCTCACCTCTTATTAGCTTTATTAACATGATCACTGACCCCTCCCTTTAAAGGAGCGCTGACCATCTTTAAAATCCATTCTCTCACCTCTTATTAGCTTTATTAACATGATCACTGGCCCCCTCCCTTTAAAGGAGCGCTGACTTTAAAATCCATTCTCTCACCTCTTATTAGTTTAAGATTAACAGTGCTGCTTGTGTCAATAAGAGATATGAATTGATAACATTATTTTCCCCCTATACTGTGCTTGTCAAAAATCACCAGGTAGGATTTTTAAAAAACAAAACTAAAAGTCTTGTGACAGCCCTGCAAAAAAAAACCCAAACCATTCGCATGCGAGATCATGAGAAAGAAACAGAAGAGAGTATCACATTGACTGTCACAAACCACCAAGTCTACAGCAATTGCAAAAACCACAGCATTCACACAGATACACAAAACAGGAGTGTGTCCAGTCCCAGCTCAGCCACTGACTCACTGTGTGCGCGTGTGACCCTGAGCAAGTCACTTCACCTCCTTGTGCTCCGTCCTTCGGGTGAGACGTTGTTGTAAGAGACTCTGCAGCTGATGCATAGTTCTCACCCCCCCTAGTCTCTTGTAAGTCGCCTTGGATAAAGGCGTCTGCTAAATAAACTAATAATAATGTATAACTTTTCAATAGCACTTGCAATCGCGTCAGTTGAATTGGTTTCAAATGAAAGCAGTTGAAGAATCGCTGCTGTTGTGTTTCTAGAATTCCAAGTCCTTCAAAGGAATTGTTAAAGCAACACAGACTGAGCAAAAACTGTAATACAGCACAACACAGCGCTTTGCTGTTAAAGAACTACAGCTCCCAGCATCCCTCACCATTGCCGCGGGCGCAGAGGCATGCTGGGAGCTGTAGTCCTAACCAGGGCTGTCCCAATTCACAATGCAATAACTATTGGCAGCGCAGCTATGAAGAGCAGCTCCTGAACTCGCACTATGAAAGGCGCTATATAAAAAAAAATGTCTGATAGAAGACAGACTACAGCAAACTCACACATTACCCTTTCAGGACTGATTAATAACGAAACAAAAATAAAGACAAATTCAAGCAGTACAAATTTGGTTAAGATATTGTAATTCACAATTACAGTCATTCATTTTTTTTCATATTATAATATCCATGACTTGTTTTTAAACAAAATAATAATAAAAATAATATAGATTAAAACAAAGCAGTGCACCTTTCACCAAAGAAAACACACAAACACAAATAAAATCCCTTTTAAATTTCTCTGGAATAGTAAAAAAACAAAAAAAAACAATATTCAATATATTTAACTCACAGACACTTTACTAAATTTATACCATACATTGACCCCAAAAAAACAACCAAAAATTTCATAAACAGAATAACCGTTTTGCACCTATATATATATATATATATATATATATATAAAACAAAACAAAACAAGAAAAACACACTTTGCAAATGAATGAGATGGTTTTTAAAATTCAAACACTTTCTCCTATTAAGACCCGAGTTTTAAAAGCATCGCAATGGTTGCTTTATCTTCTTATAAGCATTATTTTTTAAACTATATAAAATGAACACACTTACTGTTCAGTGTGTTCAACCCCTTAGATTTTCATGATGTGCCATTGCACTCGTTCAAAGCCATTGCAAATCACTCAAATACCTAGTTTGTATTTTTTTTTTGATTGAGAAGTCTGTGTTGCTTGGACAGCCAGTACAGGAGCTTCCATTCTTGTTCACTGCCGCAAACTCGTGACAGACAGGCTAGATTAGCCAGTGTTTACAGAAGAGCCAGCGCCATCTAGTGATCATAAGAAAGTTTACAAACGAGAGGAGGCCCCATTCAGCCCATCTTGCTCGTTTGGTTGTTAGTAGCTTATTGATCCCAGAATCTCATCAAGCAGCTTCTTGAAGGATCCCAGGGTGTCAGCTTCAACAACATTACTGGGGAGTTGGTTCCAGACCCTCACAATTCTCTGTGTAAAAAAGTGCCTCCTATTTTCTGTTCTGACTACCCCTTTATCTAATCTCCATTTGTGACCCCTGGTTTCTTTTTTGAGGTCGAAAAAGTCCCCTGGGTCGACTGTCTGTACCTTTTAGGATTTTGAATGCTTGAATCAGATCACCGCGTAGTCTTCTTTGTTCAAGACTGAATAGATTCAATTCTTTTAGCCTGTCTGCATACGACATGCCTTTTAAACCCGGGATAATTCTGGTTGCTCTTCTTTGCACTCTTTTTAGAGCAGCAATATCCTTTTTGTAACGAGGTGACCAGAACTGAACACAATATTCTAGGTGAGGTCTTACTAATGCATTGTAAAGTTTTAACATTACTTCCCTTGATTTAAATTCAACACTTCTCACAATATAGCCGAGCATCTTGTTGGACTTTTTTTATAGCTTCCCCACATTGTCTAGAGGAAGACATTTCTGAGTCAACATAAACTCCTAGGTCTTTTTCATAGATCCCTTCTTCAATTTCAGTATCTCCCATATGATATTTATAATGCACATTTCTATTGCCTGCGTGCAATACTTTACACTTTTCTCTATTAAAATGTCATTTGCCATGTGTCTGCCCAGTCTGTCTGCACTTTGGATCAAGTTTGTTTTGCTGGCAGTACACTAGTTGTGCACTAGATGGTGCTGCCGTTTACTAACAGGAATACTAGCTGATGTCTGAAAAGCAGCTCATGAACTCGGTCAAAGCCAAACAGACTTAGAATGATTTGAGCAATTGCAATAATAATAATAATAATAATAATAATGCATTCTGAATGATTTTGAAACATCACAAAAATTTAAGGCAAGTTAAATACAGAACAGTTGATAAAATCAGATTTGAAAATTGGTGTGTGTGTGTGTGCGAGACACACTGGAAGTATTTTTCCAGGTCGCTGTGTTGTTTGCCGAGTGAATCGTGGGATTTAGAAATAATACACCAAAAAAATAACAATTTAAAAACAAATTCATATTTAAAAACACACACACGGAGGTGCTGCAGTTATAACAAAAACAGATTTATAAAAACCCAACCACCATTTAAACTGTTGCAGGGATGGGAATCAGACTCCTATTGCACAGCAGTGTCACCCATTCCAGGTTTTACTACCAGCTTGATCAGCCCCCAGTGTGTCTGGGTAACAAGCTCAGGTGTGTCTGATTATTGAACTCCCAGTGAAACCAGGAATGGATCACACTGCTGTGGAACAGGAGTCTTATTCCCATCCCTGCTATTAAACTCACAGTAAAACCAGGAATGGATCAAACTGCTATGCAACTGGAGTTATCACCATCCCTGCCATTAGAAGTGTACTTGCTAGCATTTCAGAGTGAGGTCAAAGAAAAAAAAAAAAAAAAAAATTGGGAGATAGTAATAGTTTCTGTTTCTTCTCCTGTTTGTCGAGTGATATTCTATGCAATTCAAAATCAGAAAGTTTGCAAAGAATTACAACTAAAAGAAACTTTAGAATTTCAAGCTGAAGAGGCAGGAAATATGTGATGTGGTATCTATTATTATTTGTTTATTTAGCAGACGCCTTTATCCAAGGCGACTTACAGAGACTAGGGTGTGTGAACTATGCATCAGCTGCAGAGTCACTTACAACTACGTCTCACCCGAAAGACGGAGCACAAGGAGGTGAAGTGACTTGCTCAGGGTCACACAATGAGTCAGTGGCATTTGAACCGGGGACCTCCTGGTTACAAGCCCTTTTCTTTAACCACTGGACTACACAGCCTCCTAAAGTGTTAAGGACGACTGTGTGGCGTTCTGAGCACAGTACGTTCTAGTGAGAACTGCCTCAAATGCGTTTCTCAACTGAGAAAAGGGATATAGTTAGGACGCTGTTGTCTCCTTTGAGGTGAAACTGCTTCATTGAAAACAACCCCTTCTAAGGTCATCTTCATCTTTGAGAAAATTCATTTCATAGTACAGGATTTTACTGACTATTCAGGCAGACACACTTTTTGGCCTATGCTTTCATCAGTTTTAAGCGTCTGGCTGGTATTAGTTTCTTCTAGTTTATTTTTTGTCACCCTGTGCAGAGTTTCTGATTGAAGTTTTGCATGAACTACCTATAATAAAATCACAAGATCCACTCAACAAACAGACAGGAGATGAAACACACACTGATGAAGGCATTGGAGCCCAAACGCTGTTCTGCTTGACTCAGTTTATTCTAGTTTCACCTCAATAACACTAACGAAGGCACCAGAGTTGAAACATTTCACTGATGGACCACTTTCACACGTACAGAATTTATGACATTATGAGCTCCACGTGGGAATAAAACTTGAATAAAACAATTTATCCAACGTGATTAAAAGCAGGAATATTCAGCAAATACTTTTTCAAAAACGACTGGCCTCCCTTTCCTTGCATTGAAGATCTTTTGCGTTTTGTAAACTGAAAAATTCTCTCAAAAACGACACCACAATGAAAGAACGAAGACGAAAGAACGCAGTCCAGCCAATATAAAAATCACGATTTTTTTTTTTTTTTTTTTGAAGTTCTCTTAAAAACACTTAACATGTTCTGCTGTTCATTTTGTAACACTGACATATCTATCGCTCCTTTCAAAAAAAATAAAAAATAAGAGGTAATAATTTGAGAACGGGTGAAGCGCTTTGAAGACACGACTCCAATAGTCTTACAGAACTAAGATTCTCAGCACAATAAAAAAGGGGACTAATACTACTAATAATAATAATAATAATAATAATAATAAATTATTTTAAGACTTTGGTAGGACTTTTTTGTTTCTTAACACACGAAACACAAACTAAAAAGATGTAACGTTTTGCACGGGGCTTGTGAAATAATAAATGGATTTCTAAAAGATCTCCAGCCTGGGGGCTAGCAAGGGAATGACATGGGCTGCATTTACATTCAAAGTAACATTTTTAATCTTTGTGACGTTAAGCAACAGACAAAAACAAAGGGTTTTATAGATAGAATTATTCCAAACATCGCCTTCAATTCTAATCGTTACATTTAGGCAAACACTGTGCCGTTTGTTTTAGGAATTTCAGAATACTGCTGTTACAGTGTCGCTACTACAGAAAAATATGTATGTGTTATTGTAGATCTGTTTTAGCAATCTCCAAACACTGTGCTCTAGTCTAGCTGCTATAGTCAATCAAACACTGTGCTCTAGACTAGCTGCTATAGTCAGCAATCAAACACTGTTCTAGTCTAGCTGCTATAGTCAATCAAACACTGTGCTCTAGTCTAGCTGCTATAGTCAGCAATCAAACACTGTGCTCTAGTCTAGCTGCTATAGTCAATCAAACACTGTGCTCTGGTCTAGCTGCTATAGTCAAACACTGTGCTCTAGTCTAGCTGCTATAGTCAATCAAACACTGTGCTCTAGTCTAGCTGCTATAGTCAATCAAACACTGTGCTCTAGTCTAGCTGCTATAGTCAATCAAACACTGTGCTCTAGTCTAGCTGCTATAGTCAATCAAACACCGTGCTCTAGTCTAGCTGCTATAGTCAATCAAACACTGTGCTCTAGTCTAGCTGCTATAGTCAATCAAACACTGTGCTCTAGTCTAGCTGCTATAGTCAGCAATCAAACACTGTGCTCTAGACTAGCTGCTATAGTCAATCAAACACTGTGCTCTAGTCTAGCTGCTATAGTCAATCAAACACTGTGCTCTAGTCAGTAAAGCAGAATTACTAACACATATAGAGTGTACAATTATTAATTAATACCAATTGTTGTTTTAAGGCATAACTAGTATCTGCAGAGTGATCAATTGAATATTACCTTAAGTTTATCAAATTCTTGGCAGATTTTGCTTTAGGTAAATCATTTTGAGGTATTTTTTTATATACATAAAATAATTTTTTATATTTAATATATATATATATATATATATATATATATATATATATATATATATATATATAGTGGACAAAAAAATGGAAACACCTGGGTAAATGAGGGACACCAAGTCTATTGAAAGCAAGGGCTTCCACACAGGTGTGGCTCATGCGTTAATTAAGCAAATAACATCCCAGCATGCTTAGGGGCATGTATAAAAATACTGGAGAGGCCTGGTTGCTTATAATTATGGCTAGCATGTCTGCAAGAGGAGACCTCAGTGACTTTGAAAGAGGGGTGATTGTCGGGGCGCTTTTGGCAGGAGCTTCAGTGACCAAGACAGCTCAACTTGCTGATGTTTCACGAGCAACGGTGTCTAAGGCGATGTGGGCATGGAACTCCGAGGGAATGACATCATCAGCAAAGGGCAGCAGCGGGCGGAAGCGCATACTCCAGGATCGTGATATCCGTGCGTTCATTCCAAGTGCAAGGCAAAACAGGCGAGCAACTGCAGATCAACTGACTGCAAATTTCAACCTAGGACGCGAGCGGCCAGTTTCATCAAAAACGGTCCGCCCAGATCTCCAGAGAGGGATACCATAGTGGCCCAACGCCCTATTAAGTGACTTTACATTGTGGTTCCCATTTTTTTGTCCACTACCTATATATTATCTATATCTATATATAATATAATTACCTCAAAACGATATATAATTTTGGAACTTAAACATTTCTAAAACAGATTTTATATATTTTTCTCTTGTATGACACTTCAGATAATAAGGCCACAATTCTTTCAAGGGGTTCCGGTCCGATATAAACCCACGAGAACGCCACCTGGACTCCCCAGAGCCCCTCTGCGAAATGACATCCCTGTATGCACAGTACACTATTTCTCATTACAAAAATCGGATTGAAAAAATTCCTTTAGTTCCTCAGTTTTCTTACATCCATATTAAATTTATTTATTTTTAAAAATCCTTGTTAACCCATGAGGTGCCTCTGTCCTCATCGGAGGAGATTTTTTGGCAAAATTTTTTGACTACCTGCGATTTAAATTCTCTTAAACTATATTACTATGATAATTTACTTGTTGAATTTAGTTAACTGCAAAAGTCTAACTGCGACGGTTATAATTCTAAAAATACAGCCCTTCATATGCTTTTTATGATGCCTCAATATAAAATCGGAAACTCAAGCCTAAAAATGATCAATTTTTTGGTGTTTTCCCCACAAGCTGTATATAATGTAAATTTGAAACATTCTTGGTTTTATTATTTGGTGTTTAATGGGTTCATATAAATCCTTCAAAACGTTGCAGATGCCTTAAATTAACATCTTAAATAAAAACTAAAAATAAAATTATAAAAATTCTAGTAAAAGGCAATTAAGAGATCTACTGGTATATTCATGCTGAATACATTTATAAAAATCGAATTCTTGAATTATAAGAGGATTGGTTTACATTAGAGTTGTCCTGTTTGTGTCAGGGTGCAGCGGTCTAAACGGTCCCCCCCTGACACTTCCTTTCAATTTTACAGTTGGGTAGAGGGCAGCGCTTACAAAAGGTGCCACAAAACGTTCCCGTCAGGACAACGGAGGAAGTAGGCACCTGACCTTACTGACCTTAGGTTTAGGGTTTTGGTGTAGGGAGAGGATTATTCATGCTTTAATTAACAATAATCTGATAGCCAATCAGAGTGCAGTGTCCTAACAAGAACACTTCATGGTACCTTTGTAAGCACTGCAGGTAGAGATGGGGGGCTGTGGTCTTAATATTGAATTTGGCCTCAGAATCTTGAAGCGGCCCTTCAGGGGCACATAAGAACTTTATTTTACTGCGTTACATGTTCTCATGTGTTGCTACAACTGTTTACGTAAGGTGTGGTTTTATTTCTTTTTATTTTTTTACAATTTGACCACTTTTTAAAACTATTAAACTGCATTCCCTGCCCCAAGATGGCTTCCCATGTACCCGCATGGACCTCTCAGAACTACATTTCCCATCATCCTCTTGGTAAATCCATCTCAGTTACAGATGAGCAGGAGGATGATGGGAAACATAGTTCTGGAGAGGTCCATGCCTAAAAAAAAAATTAAAACACACACCTTAAACAGCTGTAGCAACACATGAGAACATGTAACAGTAAAATCGAAACTTATGTACCCTTTAAAAGGAGTTATTCTGAAAGTGAGGTGTCATGCTATTGAATTAATCAGAATAGACTTTTCTGATACTTAATTGCTTTTACCAGATGGTTTGAAAATAAATAAATTGTATAAACCAAAGTACGATAACTTGTCTCTATATATATATATATATATATATATATATATATATATATATATATATATATATAATCTAATTTTTGTTCTTTTATTTGTTTATTTTTTAAAAAATCATTAAGCAAGCATTTTTTTTTATAATTTATACTTAACGGGGGAAAAAAAAGGAGCGAGCACGCGAGAGCGACATGAATTCACACACAGTATATCGTAGTATAACAGAGGACAGAAGCCTTGAGGGGAGTAGGTTGGGAGTATTTTTTTAAGTATTTTTCAGGTATGGTTTTTTATATTCCTTTATATATATATATATTTTTTTTCTTTTGATTGTGGGATATTCCTGTCCAAAGGGCATCACTGTTTTCTCAACCTCTCAGACCCGGGGGGTAAAGAAGTGATGATACTTCTATCTGAAAGAGAGAGGAGAGGAGAGAGAGACAAAATTTAACTGTGACAGAGTCTCCACACACCCCTAGATTCCTCTCTCAATAACTTGCGAGCGAAAGAAATGTCTTAGCAAGTTTCATCACAATCAAACAAGCGCTTCTCTGAATACGTTAGGAGAAAAAGCTGCTGTTTTTATAACATGATATATAATATAATCTGATACATATTTTGTAATATGATTTATGTTGCCTGGACTTGTCTGTGTATTTCCTTAACTTTCAATGTAAAAGCTTATGTAAGGTTACTGGATCAGCAAACGCATTCCTTATTTGGTGTATGATATATGGAAGTTGTCGGTGTGTGTGTGTGTGTGAAACGCATGGATCACGAGTATGTTTATTAGAAAGACAGCCAGCCTCCACCCCCCCCCCCCAGAGTTTAATACGCTCAGTAACTTGCTAAAGAAGATCCTGAGCAAGACCAAACACATTCGGCACTCACCTGCCTGCTGGCTGGCTCAGGTGCCCTGATACGTGGCCTGAAACCTGGCTGTCTCCTCAAATATCAACTCCTTCAGTTTCTCCTTGGGCAGGTCGTCCAGTTCCATATTGAAGGTGAAGGGCTCTTCAGCAACAGGCTACAGAGATAAAGAAAGTGAAAATGAGTATCTGAGGCGTATCGCTATCTACAGCAGCTAGACTAGAGCAGTGTTTGACTGACTATAGCAGCTAGACTAGAGCAGTGTTTGATTGACTATAGCAGCTAGACTAGAGCAGTGTTTGATTGACTATAGCAGCTAGACTAGAGCACAGTGTTTGATTGACTATAGCAGCTAGACTAGAGCAGTGTTTGATTGACTATAGCAGCTAGACTAGAGCACAGTGTTTGATTGACTATAGCAGCTAGACTAGAGCAGTGTTTGATTGACTATAGCAGCTAGACTAGAGCACAGTGTTTGATTGACTATAGCAGCTAGACTAGAGCAGTGTTTGATTGACTATAGCAGCTAGACTAGAGCACAGTGTTTGATTGCTGACTATAGCAGATAGTCTAGAGCACAGTGTTTGTATTCTATACTGTAGATGTATGTCACGGTCATTCACTATCATCACACCGATAACAGATTTTTGGAGATGTGGGACAGGCTGGTTTATATTGCTGGGATGGGGGGTGGATGATGTCACTGACAGGCTGGTTTATATTGCTGGATGGGGGTGGATGATGTCACTGACAGGCTGGTTTATATTGCTGGGATGGGGGTGGATGATGTCACTGACAGGCTGGTTTATATTGCTGAGATGGGGGTGGATGATGTCACTGACAGGCTGGTTTATATTGCTGTGATGGGGGGTGGATGATGTCACTGACAGGCTGGTTTATATTGCTGAGATGGGGGGTGGATGAGGTCACTGACAGGCTGGTTTATATTGCTGAGATGGGGGTGGATGATGTCACTGACAGGCTGGTTTATATTGCTGGGATGGGGGGTGGATGATGTCACTGACAGGCTGGTTTATATTGCTGGGATGGGGGTGGATGATGTCACTGACAGGCTGGTTTATATTGCTGAGATGGGGGGTGGATGATGTCCCTGACAGGCTGGTTTATATTGCTGGGATGGGGGTGGATGATGTCACTGACAGGCTGGTTTATATTGCTGGGATGGGGGGTGGATGATGTCCCTGACAGGCTGGTTTATATTGCTGGGATGGGGGATGGATGGATGGATGGATGACTTGTTCTATGCTGTTCTGGACGACGATGGGATGGGTGTTCCTGACCTCATCAGTGGGGTCGTAGTACTGCTCCAGATAAGGGTGAGCGAGGGCCTCCTCCACGGTGATGCGCTTGATGGGGTTAAAGGTCAGCATGCGGTCCAGCATATCCAGAGCTGGAGAACACAAAGACAAACTATAAATAAAACCAACACACACACAGACACAGAGACAGAGACAGAGACAGAGAGAGAGAGAAAGAAAGAAGAGATAGAGAAAGAAAGATAGATAGATAGAGATAGATAGATAGGAGATAGAGATAGATAGGAGATAGATAGATAGAGATAGATAGATAGAGATAGATAGAGAGAGAGAGATAGAGAGAGAGAGATAGAGAGAGATAGAGAGAGAGAGAGAGAGAGAGAGATAGAGAGAGATAGAGAGAGATAGAGAGACAGAGAGACGTGGCGTGTGGGGCTCACCTTTCCCGTCGGCCTTGGGGAACAGCTTGTTCCAGGGGATCTTGGGTTTCTGCGGGAGAGACTGCAGGTAGTTCCGCGCCTTCATGTTGATGATGCAGTTCAGATCATCTGGAGTGGGGGAGCCCAGAATACCTGGAGAGAGAAATAAACCAGCGTATTACCACCACACCCCGTCACTACCAGCGTATTACCACCACACCCCGTCACTACCAGCGTATTACCACCACACCCCGTCACTACCAGCGTATTACCACCACACCCCGTCACTACCAGCGTATTACCAGCACACCCCATCACTACCAGCGTATTACCAGCACACCCCGTCACTACCAGCGTATTACCACCACACCCCGTCACTACCAGCGTATTACCAGCACACCCCGTCACTACCAGCGTATTACCAGCACACCCCGTCACTACCAGCGTATTACCAGCACACCCCGTCACTACCAGCGTATTACCACCACACCCCGTCACTACCAGCGTATTACCAGCACACCCCGTCACTACCAGCGTATTACCACTACACCCCATCACTACCAGTGGAGTAGTGGTTAGGGCACTAGACTCTTGACCGGAGGGTTGTGGGTTCAATCCCAGGTGGGCGACACTGCTGTTGTACCTTTGAGCAAGGTACTTTACCTAGATTGCTCCAGTAAAAACCCAACTGTATAAATGGGCAATTGTATGTAAAAATAATGTGATAACTGTATAATGTGAAATAATGTATAATGTGATATCTTGTAACCATTGTAAGTCGCCCTGGATAAGGGCGTCTGCTAAGAAATAAATAATAATAATAATAATAATAATATTACCACTAAACCCCGTCACTACCAGCGTATTACCACCACACCCCATCACTACCACTTTATTGGAAAAGAGGCATTTATCATTATTATATAAAACCCATGTATACAGAGTTTTATAATTCTACTTGGTTTTAAATCCAGTGTTCAAGTTCTCTTATGACAGGAGCTACAACACATTACCCCTCCTGAGTAAATAATAATAATAATAATAATAATAATAATCTATATTTATTATTATTTATTTCTTAGCAGACGCCCTTATCCAGGGCGACTTACAATTGTTACAAGATATCACATTATTTTTACATACAATTCCCCATTCATACAGTTGGGTTTTTACTGGAGCAATCTAGGTAAAGTACCTTGCTCAAGGGTACAGCAGCAGTGCCCCCCACCTGGGATTGAACCCACGACCCTCCGGTCAAGTTCAGAGCCCTAACCACTACTCCACACTGCTGCCCTTGATTTATATCTATATATAGCTATAGCGATAGACAAAACAGACAGATAGACAAGATGGATAAAAAAGGCCATTTCGAACCACCAGCGTTCTTCTGTTAGCACACCATTCTCCCCCATGGAGACGGTTCGGGACACACACATGAAATTTAAAAAGCACAGTATCTTGTCTATTTAAATGTTCCCAGCGTTTGATCCTACTAAGACTGATTGATAAGTGACAGCGGAACAGATGAAGAGATAGATAGACACACCCATACGAATGAAAACTCACCAAGAATGTGGTTGAGCTGATCCAGGTAATGCTTCCCTGGGAAGATAGGTCTGTTTGACAGCATCTCAGCCAGAATGCAGCCTACTGACCAGATATCAATGGACTTGGTGTAGCCCTGGAGTTACAAACACAGACAAAAAAAAAACCAGATGGCCGTCAGTAAAAGCTATGCCATCACCCTGCAGAGTGAACTAATTTTGCAGGCTATGGCTACATCTCCCAGCATGCCTTTGCACCTGCAGCAATGGTGAGGGATGCTGGGAGCTGTAGTTCTTTATGCTGTGGTCTTGTAAAATCACAAACGACACAGACCGCTATTGCGATACATCATGTACAGCTCTGGCCAAAAGTTTTGCATCCCCCTCTATATTAGAATGAACTAATTTAGCTTCGTCAAGTCGAATGAAACCTGCTGAAAAAAGTTACGTAAACATATTGAATTACACACCGCTTTGTAGTTTTCCACATACTGAACGAAAAACTTGCGACATTTCTAAATCTAACATGAAATACTTACTGTACTACTATTATGGCTTGAGGTAGACTTTCTGAGATATCGTTTTGTAGTTTCTTTGATCACATGATGTTAAATAAAATATCTAAGTTATGTTAGAGCTGTATAGATGTCGAGTTCAGCATGATCTCGGGCGCTCTGTGTGTGTTTGGGGGGGTGCGGGGGGTGTTCTCGTTACCTTGGAGTTCAGCATGATCTCGGGCGCTCTGTGTGTGTTTGGGGGGGGTGCGGGGGGTGTTCTCGTTACCTTGGAGTTCAGCATGATCTCGGGCGCTCTGTGTGTGTTTGGGGGGGTGCGGGGGGTGTTCTCGTTACCTTGGAGTTCAGCATGATCTCGGGCGCTCTGTACCAGCGAGTCGCCACGTACTCCGTGAGGAAGCCAGTGTGGTCGTGCTCCGGGTCAGCTATCCGAGCCAGCCCGAAATCACAGATCTGAGACAGAGAGAGAGAGAGAGAGAGAGAAGAGAATAGATTAATAACACACACACACAGCTATCCGAGCCAGCCCGAAATCACAGATCTGAGACAGAGAGAAAAATCAAAACTCAAGAAAACAAACAAGAAAAAAACTAATTCTAAAAAGAAATCAAATGAAAAATGGTTTGACATGGAGTGTAAAACAAACAGAAAAGAATTAAGAAAATTGTCAAACCAGAAACACAGAGAGCCAAACAATATTGAACTGAGACTCAGCTACTGCAAGGCTCTGAAACAATACAAACACCTTCTCAATAAGAAAAGAGAAGAACACGTGTCCAAACAATTATCCCAAATTGAAGAATCCATAGAGCAAAATTCCTTTTGGGAACTATGGAACAAATTAAACACATCAAAAACTAGTCATGAATTGGCAATCAAAAATGGTAACATTTGGAAAAATTACTTTGATAAACTTTATCAAGAATTAGACGAAAACGAATTAAATCCAGACCAAAATTCAATATTAAAAAAACTAAACAAATTGGAAACCAAAATTAAGGACAATCAGAACCCACTGGACTTCCCAATAACAGGACCAGAGCTAAAAGAAAAGCTCCAAGCCCTCAAGCCCAGGAAAGCCTGCGGGCCCGACAGCATCATAAACGAGATGCTGAAACACAGCAGCCCCAGGATGCAGGAGGCCCTGCTCAAAGTATTCAACCTCATCCTGGCTGCGGGCTGTTTCCCTGACATCTGGAACCAAGGGCTAATAACACCAATTCATAAAAGTGGAGACAAATTCGACCCCAATAATTACCGAGGCATCTGTGTGAGCAGTAATCTGGGGAAGGTGTTCTGCAGTATCATTAATGCCCGGATACTGGCCTTCCTTACCGAACACAATGTCTTGAGTAAGAGTCAGATTGGATTTCTGCCAAATTACCGCACCTCTGACCATGTTTACACCCTACACACCCTAATAAACAAACATGTGCACCAAAAAAATAAAGGAAAAATCTTTGCTTGTTTTATAGATTTAAAAAAAGCATTCGACTCAATTTGGCATCCAGGTCTATTCCTTAGAATTCTTGAGAGCGGTGTAGGGGGTAAAATTTATGACATCATTAAGTCAATGTATACAGAGAATAAGTGTGGTGTGAAAATTGGAAACCAAAGAACAGGGTTTTTCACCCAAGGGCGTGGAGTGAGACAGGGCTGCAGTCTGAGCCCAACACTGTTCAACATCTACATCAACGAGTTGGCTACGGTGCTGGAACAGTCTGCAGCCCCTGGCATCACTCTACACGACAAAGAAATCAAATTCCTGCTCTATGCAGATGACCTGGTCCTGCTGTCACCCACTGAACAGGGGTTGCAGCAGAGCCTGGCACTGCTGGAGCAGTACTGTCAGAAATGGGCACTGACAGTAAACCTGGACAAGACCAGAGTTATGGTATTCCAGAAGAAAGCCAGATCTCAGGGAAACAGGTACCACTTCACCCTGGGAAACAACACCTTGGAGCATAGCACCAGCTACAATTACCTGGGTCTAAAAATCAGTGCGTCTGGGAACTTCAACCTGGCTATAAATGCATTAAGAGATAAAGCGCGCAGGGCTTTTTATGCAATAAAGAATCGGCTATACAAAATTAAACCACCAATAAAAATTTGGCTAAAAATTTTCGACAGCATAATAAAGCCAATCCTTCTGTATGGTAGTGAAGTATGGGGTCCCCTTATGAACCCTGATTATAAAAAATGGGATCAAAGCCCCATAGAGAATTTCCATCTGGAATTCTGTAAACACCTCCTGCAGGTTCACAGGAGTGCAGCCAATAGCGCTTGCAGGGCTGAATTGGGCCGGTTCCCCTTACTCCACTCCATACAGAAACGAGCGCTCAACTACTGGGTCCATCTACAGCAGGCTGATCCGCAGTCCTACCACCACACTGCACTGCGGAGCTGCTCACAGCCCCCACAAGAG
>NC_081232.1:8747500-8776027 GCF_902713425.1 Acipenser ruthenus
CACAGACTCGCTGTGTGTGTGTGTGACCCTGAGCAAGTCACTTCACCTCCTTGTGCTCCGTCCTTTGGGTGAGACGTAAAACAAACAAGCTCCTATTGGAAGTGACTCTGCAGCAGCAGCAGTTGTTGATGATGCAAGAGTTCACCCCCCCTAGTCTCTGTAATACGCTTTGGATAAAAGCGTCTGCTAAATGACCAAATAATAATAAAGCAAATATTAAAAATAGCTGGAAGTCGTTTTGAAAACACAGTAAGTCTACAGCTACAAGCAAGAGTTTTTCATCACCATTGATATTGCAAAAAAAAAAAATTAGATAGAAGTCTACCGGAAGCCATAATAGTAGTATTTCATGTTACATGTATAAAAAATAGGTAGGGGTAGGGTTAGAGTTAGTGTTAGGGGTTAGATTTAGGGGTAGGGGTTAGGGTTCGGGTAGGGGTCATGGTTAGGGTTAGGGTAGGGATCGTAGTTAGGGTTCGTGGTTAGGGGTAGGGTAGGGATTGTGGTTAGGGTAGGGGTATGGATCATGGTTAGGGTAGGGATCGTGGTTATGGTAGGGGTAGGGATCGTGGGTAGGGTAGGGGTAGGGATTGTGGTTAGGGTAGGGGTAGGGATCGTGGTTAGGGTAGGGATCGTGGTTAGGGTAGGGGTAGGGATCGTGGTTAGGGCAGGGGTAGGGATCGTGGTTAGGGTAGGGATCGTGGTTAGGGTAGGGATCGGGATCGTGGTTAGGGTTAGGGTAGGGATCGTGGTTAGGGTAGGGGTAGGGATCGTGGTTAGGGTAGGGGTAGGGATCGTGGTTAGGGTAGGGGTAGGGATCGTGGTTAGGGTAGGGGTAGGGATCGTGGTTAGGGTAGGGGTAGGGATCGTGGTTAGGGGTAGGGATCGTGGTTATGGTAGGGGTAGGGATCGTGGTTAGGGGTAGGGATCGCGGGTAGGGGTAGGGATCGTGGTTAGGGGTAGGGATCGCGGGTAGGGGTATTGTTAGGGTTCAGGTATCAGCTTGCCCCCTGTAAGGATACACGTCCCTCATGTTGTCCAGCTGCCTGGCTCTCAGGATGTCGTTGATCCCGATGATGTTCTCATGTCGGAAGCGCAGCAGGATCTTGATCTCTCGCAGGGTGCGCTGGCAGTACGTCTGGTGCTCAAAGGGGCTGATCTTCTTAATGGCTACCCGGACCTTGTTCACATTGTCATGGGCAGAGCTGTGGAACAAACCAGAATACACACACACACACACACACACACACACACACACAGAGAGAGAGAGAGAGAGAGAGAGAGACAGACACACACGATGAGCACAGGGATGGGAATCAGACTCCTATTGCACAGCAGTGTCGTCCATTCCAGGTTTTACTACCAGCTTGATCAGCCCCCAGTGTGTCTGGGTAACAAGCTCAGGTGTGTCTGATTATTAAACTCCCAGTGAAACCAGGAATGGGTGACACTGCTGTGCAACAGGAGTCTGATTCCCAGCCCTGCAGTCACATGATTTGATACAGGGCAGCAGTGTGGAGTAGTGGTTAGGGCTCTGGACTCTTGACCGGAGGGTTGTGGGTTCAATCCCAGGTGGGGGACACTGCTGCTGTACCCTTGAGCAAGGTACTTTATCTAGATTGCTCCAGTAAAAAACCCAACTGTATAAATGGGGAATTGTATGTAAAAATAATGTGATATCTTGTAACAATTGTAAGTCGCCCTGGATAAGGGTGTCTGCTAAGAAGTAAATAATAATAATAATAATAATAATAATAATAATAATGAATGGATCGAGGAAGGCTATTCAGTGCCCAGCCAGGGATAGAAATCAGACTCCCGTTGCACAGCAGTGTGATCCAGTCCTGGTTTCACTGGGAGTTTAATAATCAGACACACCTGAGCTTGTTACCTAGACACACTGGGGGCTGATCAAGCTGGTAGTAAAACCTGGAATGGACGACACTGCTGTGCAATAGGAGTCTGATTCCCATCCCTGAATGGACGATAACAATAATCTGATTATAAGGTTCTCTCCATTCGCTAATATCACAATACTGCATTTATTTTCATGTGGGTGTAGCAGCCATGGAGGTAGGTGTTTAAGAATATATTAAACTGGATATTACAAACTGACGTGAATATACTCCAAATGCAGCACACAGATTACAAATGAATCCTCCTCCTCTCTTTCTCTCTCACTCCATCAGATTACCCTCCCCCCCACCCCACCCCACCTACTTAATATAAAACGTTAAATTAATTTTAAATGCGGATATAAGTTATATAACGTATTACAAACAATTAAGGCATGTTTTAAAGAGATTTAATGCTAGCAACATTTGTTTTTTTAAACCAATCGCGAGGCTCTACAAAAAAAATGTCAGATCATTTCAGCACGAGTAGTTTAAATATCGCTAGTGTTATTATTACATTTTTAACAGGCGACCGTCCCCAGTTTCTGTACCCGTACTCACAAAACTATTATTTCCTTCTAGAATAAAAACGCCATTGCAGTTTAATAACATATATTATTAAATAATAAATGGCTCTCCTGGTCGCCGTTCAGTTTATGAACAGTACCGTTGAAAAATAAACAGCGTATAGTTATTTAAATTATTTCTCTTAGCGGTACAACTTTTTATATATGGTACCCCATCCAAATAATGAACTTATCATTATATATATATATATATATATATATATATATATATATATATACAGTATATTTAATTAATATTTTTGCTCCCTTTATATTTTTGATTCATTTTCGTAAATGACTCAAATATTCAGCTCGTTGCTATCTCTGCAAAGAAATATTATCATCATCATCATTATTATTATTTTTATAACAATTTTCCACAACCGTGCAGTGTTTGTCCGTTTTTAACAAAAGCGTGACTTTGTATTTACGCGTTTTATTTTGCTGTTTTGGTGTTAAATATAAAAAGAAATAAATACATTGTAACGTAACACTGGAAAAAAAACAAAAAACAAAAAAAAAACATTATTTACTTACCAGACCATTCCGTAGGCCCCCTCCCCGATGTAAAGTAGATCGACGTAACGGGGCCCGACGTCGAAATTCTGCCCTTTCACGGACTCCAGCTTGGAAGCTGCGGGAGGAGCCGGAGCCGCCGCCGCCGCGGCTCCTCCGCCCACCGCCCCGGCTGCTGTGGAACCCGAGCCCGCGGCTCCTGATCCCGCTACGCCGCGGTTAGACGAGTCGGCCATGAATCGTAGCTTTTCTTTTTCTTACAAAAAAAAAAAAAAAAAAAAAAAATTCTGACAAATAACAAATATGACAAACTAAACGCCGAAAAATATTCTGCTACCAGTACACGGTTGAGTGGAGGCCGCCTTTGCTAGCAACAAACACAGCAATGCTCGGCCGTGCGCGTCACCGACACTACTGTAGTTTACTGGCAGTGCCAGCGCGTACACGACGCCGATCACTTCCACACCCAAACACCGGTTTAAAAAAAAAAAAACTACAACCCCCACAAGCCACCGCGAGCAGGTGTGCACTACACCTCCCACAGCGCAGCGCTCGTTTTTGAAACTAAACTGAGTCAAGCAGACCAGCGTTTGGGCTCCAGTGCCTTCATCAGCGTTACTGAAACTAAACTGAGTCAAGCAGACCAGCGTTTGGGCTCTAGTGCCTTCATCAGTGTTACTTGAAACTAAACTGAGTCAAGCAGACCAGCGTTTGGGCTCTAGTGCCTTCATCAGCGTTATTGAAACTAAACTGAGTCAAGCAGACCAGCGTTTGGGCTCTAGTGCCTTCATCAGCGTTATTGAAACTAAACTGCGTCAAGCAGACCAGCGTTTGGGCTCTAGTGCCTTCATCAGCGTTATTGAAACTAAACTGAGTCAAGCAGACCAGCGTTTGGGCTCTAGTGCCTTCATCAGCGTTATTGAAACTAAACCGAGTCAAGCAGACCAGCGTTTGGGCTCTAGTGCCTTTATCAGCGTTATTGAAACTAAACTGAGTCAAGCAGACCAGCGTTTGGGCTCCAGTGCCTTCATCAGCGTTACTGAAACTAAACTGAGTCAAGCAGACCAGCGTTTGGGGCTCTAGTGCCTTCATCAGCGTTATTGAAACTAAACTGAGTCAAGCAGACCAGCGTTTGGGCTCCAGTGCCTTCATCAGCGTTATTGAAACTAAACTGAGTCAAGCAGACCAGCGTTTGGGCTCTAGTGCCTTCATCAGTGTTATTGAAACTAAACTGAGTCAAGCAGACCAGCGTTTGGGCTCTAGTGCCTTCATCAGTGTTATTGAAACTGAACTGAGTCAAGCAGACCAGCGTTTGGGCTCCAGTGCCTTCATCAGTGTTATTGAAACTAAACTGAGTCAAGCAGACCAGCGTTTGGGCTCTAGTGCCTTCATCAGTGTTATTGAAACTAAACTGAGTCAAGCAGACCAGCGTTTGGGCTCTAGTGCCTTCATCAGTGTTATTGAAACTAAACTGAGTCAAGCAGACCAGCGTTTGGGCTCTAGTGCCTTCATCAGCGTTATTGAAACTAAACTGAGTCAAGCAGACCAGCGTTTGGGGGCTCTAGTGCCTTCATCAGCGTTATTGAAACTAAACTGAGTCAAGCAGACCAGCGTTTGGGCTCCAGTGCCTTCATCAGCGTTATTGAAACTAAACTGAGTCAAGCAGACCAGCGTTTGGGCTCTAGTGCCTTCATCAGTGTTATTGAAACTAAACTGAGTCAAGCAGACCAGCGTTTGGGCTCTAGTGCCTTCATCAGTGTTATTGAAACTGAACTGAGTCAAGCAGACCAGCGTTTGGGCTCCAGTGCCTTCATCAGTGTTATTGAAACTAAACTGAGTCAAGCAGACCAGCGTTTGGGCTCTAGTGCCTTCATCAGTGTTATTGAAACTAAACTGAGTCAAGCAGACCAGCGTTTGGGCTCTAGTGCCTTCATCAGCGTTACTGAAACTAAACTGAGTCAAGCAGACCAGCGTTTGGGCTCTAGTGCCTTCATCAGCGTTATTGAAACTAAACTGAGTCCAGCAGACCAGCGTTTGGGCTCTAGTGCCTTCATCAGCGTTATTGAAACTAAACTGAGTCAAGCAGACCAGCGTTTGGGCTCTAGTGCCTTCATCAGCGTTACTGAAACTAAACTGAGTCAAGCAGACCAGCGTTTGGACTCTAGTGCCTTCATCAGTGTTATTGAAACTAAACTGAGTCAAACAGACCAGCGTTTGGGCTCTAGTGCCTTCATCAGCGTTACTGAAACTAAACTGAGTCAAGCAGACCAGCGTTTGGGCTCTAGTGCCTTCATCAGCGTTATTGAAACTAAACTGAGTCAAGCAGACCAGCGTTTGGGCTCTAGTGCCTTCATCAGCGTTATTGAAACTAAACTGAGTCAAGCAGACCAGCGTTTGGGGCTCTAGTGCCTTCATCAGCGTTACTGAAACTAAACTGAGTCAAGCAGACCAGCATTTGGGCTCTAGTGCCTTCATCAGCGTTACTGAAACTAAACTGAGTCAAGCAGACCAGCGTTTGGGGGCTCTAGTGCCTTCATCAGCGTTACTGAAACTAAACTGAGTCAAGCAGACCAGCGTTTGGGGCTCTAGTGCCTTCATCAGCGTTACTGAAACTAAACTGAGTCAAGCAGACCAGCGTTTGGGGGCTCTAGTGCCTTCATCAGCGTTATTGAAACTAAACTGAGTCAAGCAGACCAGCGTTTGGGCTCTAGTGCCTTCATCAGCGTTATTGAAACTAAACTGAGTCAAGCAGACCAGCGTTTGGGCTCTAGTGCCTTCATCAGCGTTATTGAAACTAAACTGAGTCAAGCAGACCAGCGTTTGGGCTCTAGTGCCTTCATCAGTGTTATTGAAACTAGAAGAAACTGACTCAGCATTGACCATTTTTTTTAAAATCATACTTTAATCAAATCATAAATAATACACAAACAAATGGAACAGCAGTGTAATAATTCATATATTATGTTTGTAATGATTCAGTTAACATGCTGAAAATACAGGACCATTGATCTGTTATCAAGGGCTCAATAATACCTGAGGTAGCGTGATACTGATTCATAAGACAAAAAAAATGGGGTGGACAGAAAATTGGGAACCCCTGCCATGACAATACAATATGTAGCACACACTTACACCCTGACGAGTGCTATGGGGTATATATACAATACAGACAGACTCTGATAAAATGTACAAAACTGTTGAGGATAATAATTTACAAAAAAATGAGAAAGCTGTTTCTTCTGTCTCGGAGTGATTCAATCAACAGGAGGCTGAAAAACAGAAAATATAAAAATATGCAGGTTTGTAAAGAATTCAAGGTTTCCTGTTTTCCTCTCCATCATGGGAATCGTGTTTAGATCCGTACAGATTTGCTCGAAGTTTTAAATATAGAGAGGAAATCAAATGTTTTAGTGTGGTTCAGGCACTCCTCTCCCCTACCCCCCCGCCCCCCTCCCAAAATCAACTCTCTCCCTCTCCTCTCCTCTCCCTCCCTCTGTCTTTCTCTCCCCTCTCTCTATCCTCTCTCTCTCATCTCCCTCTCCTTTAGTCCCTCTCCTCTCTTTTTCTCTCTGCCATCTCCATCATCTCCCTCCTCAGTCCCTCTCCTCTCTCCCTCCTCAGTCCCTCTCCCCTCTCCTCTCCTCTCTCCCTCCTCAGTCCCTCTCCTCTCTCCCTCCTCAGTCCCTCTCCCCTCTCCTCTCCTCTCTCCCTCCTCAGTCCCTCTCCTCTCTCCCTCCTCAGTCCCTCTCCCCTCTCCTCTCTCCCTCCTCAGTCCCTCTCCTCTCTCCCTCCTCAGTCCCTCTCCTCTCTCCTCTCTCCCTCCTCAGTCCCTCTCCTCTCTCCTCTCTCCCTCCTCAGTCCCTCTCCCCTCTCCTCTCTCCCTCCTCAGTCCCTCTCCCCTCTCCTCTCTCCCTCCTCAGTCCCTCTCCCCTCTCCTCTCTCCCTCCTCAGTCCCTCTCCTCTCTCCCTCCTCAGTCCCTCTCCCCTCTCCTCTCTCCCTCCTCAGTCCCTCTCCCCTCTCCTCTCTCCCTCCTCAGTCCCTCTCCTCTCTCCCTCCTCAGTCCCTCTCCCCTCTCCTCTCCTCTCTCCCTCCTCAGTCCCTCTCCTCTCTCCCTCCTCAGTCCCTCTCCCCTCTCCTCTCTCCCTCCTCAGTCCCTCTCCCCTCTCCTCTCCTCTCTCCCTCCTCAGTCCCTCTCCTCTCTCCCTCCTCAGTCCCTCTCCCCTCTCCTCTCTCCCTCCTCAGTCCCTCTCCTCTCTCCCTCCTCAGTCCCTCTCCCCTCTCCTCTCTCCCTCCTCAGTCCCTCTCCTCCCTCCCTCCCCATTCCTACCCCACCTCCCTCCCTCCCCAATCCTACCCCACCTCCCTCCCTCCCCAATCCCTCCCTCCCCAATCCTACCCCTCCCTCTCACCTCTCCAGTCTCTATACTGCGCTCTCCCCAGTGCAGGGTGTTTGATCTGAGCTCTCAGCCCCTCCTGGCTCCTCCCCCTCTCCTCCGGGACCCTGCAGGAGCTGATGAGGGTGTAGGTTCCGTCGTCATGGCAGCTGCCAGTCTGCAGTTCCGAGGGCAGACTCTCCAGGCCTCCCCCTGCTGGCAGAGCCCAGGTAACGCAGCCCTGTCTGGGGTAGCACTTCTCAAGAAGCAGAGTAAAGATTTGCTCCCGCCCTCCTTCACCTTCTTCTCCAGACTTCCGGATCTCAGAGATCACAGGGGCAGCTGAAATAAAAAAAAAAAAAAAGATATAAATAAATACAATTTAAAAAAATGTTAAAAAAAAATATTTAAAAATGTATGTACCCCCCCTCCTCCCTCCCTCCCACATGCTTTTCCCATGTTTATCATAATATACAACAGTTATACTATGTATATACTATACATATTATAGTGAAGCATAATACTATGCTTTACCACGCTTTCTCTGTGCTTTATTACACTTTACTATGCTTTTACTGTGGGAAACTTTATTTCCCACAGTAATATGTTTTACCACACCTCTCTGTGCTTTACAATGCTTCCCTATGCTTTACCACACCTCTCTGTGCTTTGCAATGCTTCCCTATGCTTTACCAGACCTCTCTCTGCTTTACAATGCTTCCCTATGCTTTACCAGACCTCTCTGTGCTTTACAATGCTTCCCTATGCTTTACCATACCTCTCTGTGCTTTACAATGCTTCCCTATGCTTTACCAGACCTCTCTGTGCTTTACAATGCTTCCCTATGCTTTACCAGACCTCTCTGTGCTTTACAATGCTTCCCTATGCTTTACCAGACCTCTCTGTGCTTTACAATGCTTCCCTATGCTTTACCAGACCTCTCTGTGCTTTACAATGCTTCCCTATGCTTTACCAGACCTCTCTGTGCTTTACAATGCTTCCCTATGCTTTACCGCAGACACAGAACACTGGGTTAGGGTTCAGGTTAGGGTTTTGATTTGGGGTTAGGGTTATGCATGCACAGAACAGTGCAGAATGAGAAAGGGTAGTGCATAGTGACGGGACGGGACGGGGGTGTGTTCAGCTAACCTGTGATGCTCAGGGGTCCAACGCACCTCTCAATGGGCTCGCTCAGGTTCGGATGTGAGACACGGCACACAAAACTGTAATCCTCTACATCGGCTATAGAGTGTGGGGTGAATGACACCTGGCTCTCCAAGTGAAACCTGCCATTGCAATCCAACAAGAGAGCATCGAAACTGAACAAGAGAGCATCAGAACTGAACAAGAGAGCATCAGAACTGAACAAGAGAGCATCAGAACAACAAGAGAGCATCAGAACTGAACAAGAGAGCATCAGAACAACAAGAGAGCATCAGAACTGAACAAGAGAGCATCAGAACAACAAGAGAGCATCAGAACTGAACAAGAGAGCATCAGAACAACAAGAGAGCATCAGAACTGAACAAGAGAGCATCAGAACAAGAGAGCATCAGAACTGAACAAGAGAGCATCAGAACTGAACAAGAGAGCATCAGAACTGAACAAGAGAGCATCAGAACAACAAGAGAGCATCAGAACTGAACAAGAGAGCATCAGAACAACAAGAGAGCATCAGAACTGAACAAGAGAGCATCAGAACAACAAGAGAGCATCAGAACTGAACAAGAGAGCATCAGAACAACAAGAGAGCATCAGAACTGAACAAGAGAGCATCAGAACAAGAGAGCATCAGAACTGAACAAGAGAGCATCAGAACAACAAGAGAGCATCAGAACAACAAGAGAGCATCAGAACAACAAGAGAGCATCAGAACTGAACAAGAGAGCATCAGAACAACAAGAGAGCATCAGAACTGAACAAGAGAGCATCAGAACAACAAGAGAGCATCAGAACAACAAGAGAGCATCAGAACAACAAGAGAGCATCAGAACTGAACAAGAGAGCATCAGAACAACAAGAGAGCATCAGAACCGAACAAGAGAGCATCAGAACAACAAGAGAGCATCAGAACAACAAGAGAGCATCAGAACAACAAGAGAGCATCAGAACTGAACAAGAGAGCATCAGAACAAGAGAGCATCAGAACTGAACAAGAGAGCATCAGAACTGAACAAGAGAGCATCAGAACAACAAGAGAGCATCAGAACAACAAGAGAGCATCAGAACTGAACAAGAGAGCATCAGAACTGAACAAGAGAGCATCAGAACAACAAGAGAGCATCAGAATTGGACACACAGCATCAGAAATGAAAGAGAGCATCAGAACTGAACAAGAGAGCATCAGAACTGAACAAGAGAGCATCAGAACAACAAGACAGCATCAGAACAACAAGAGAGCATCAGAATTGGACACACAGCATCAGAAATGAACAAGAGAGCATCAGAACTGGACAAGAGAGCATCAGAATTGAATAAGAGAGCATCAGAACAACAAGAAAGCATCAGAATTGAACACACAGCATCAGAATTGAACACATAGCATCAGAATTGAACACACAGCATCAGAACTGAACACAGCATCAGAACTGAACACAGCATCAGAATTGAACATGCAGCATCAGAATTGAACATGCAGCATCAGAATTGAACATGCAGCATCAGTAACTGTAACGGGCCCCGGTGTCTCTACCTGCTTGTCTCGTCCTCGAAGGGCCCCCAGGTGAGCAGCCCGTCCCCCAGCTCTCTCTCCTCCCCAGGGGGCTCCCTGCCTCTCCGCAGCCAGCTCACAGTGAGGTCTGGGGGGTCGAACCCAGACACCCTGACACTGAGAGTGAATGCCTGGCCCAGCTGCACTCTTGGGGCGGCTATCTCAGACATGAACGGGCGCCCGCCAATCCCTAAACAAACAAGACACAAATTCAAACAGGACAAGATCAAACCAAGACACAGAATCAAACAGGACAAGATCAAACCAAGACAAGATCAAACCAAGACACAGAATCAAACAGGACAAGATCAAACCAAGACACAGAATCAAACAAGACACAGAATCAAACAGGACAAGATCAAACCAAGACACAGAATCAAACAGGACAAGATCAAACCAAGACACAGAATCAAACAAGACACAGATTCAAACCTTGTGTCTGCCCGTCTGTCTCTCTCTCTCTCTCTCTCTCTGTCTGTCTGTCTCCCCCCTCTCCTCTATCTCCCCCCCTCCTCTCTCCTTCACAGACAGGTGATCTACGATCACACACATTTATTTATTTATTTATTTATATTTATATAGCGCCTTTGACCAAGGCGCTTTACAATTATTAAGCTAAACGGTACAATCAAGAGAAATGGCTGAAGGAAGAAGGTACGTTTATTGGGCAAGGGTGAGGAAGTAGAGAGTGGTGCTACTGTGAGAACAGAGGCTAGGGCAGGGTTGGGCAAGCAAGCAGGGTCCTGACCTGGGGGTTAGGGGCTAGGGCACGCAGAGGGATAGGCTAGGGTGAAAAGATGTGTTTTAAGGGAGGAGCGAAAACTGCGTAGTGTCGGGGACTGTTTTATATGGAGTGGGAGTTTATTCCAATGAGAGTTTGAGAGCGTAAGGGATGGGAGGGAGCATAGTAAGAGATAAGTGCAGCCAGGTAGGGTGGGGCGAGACCGTGGAGGGATTTATAGACTAGAGTAAGGAATTTAAATAAGCGGCGATAGTAAACAGGGAGCCAGTGTAGCTGAAGGAGAAGAGGGGAGGTATGAGAGGAGCGGGGGAGGTTGAAAATGATGCGGGCAGAGGCGTTTTGAATTTGCTGTAGTGGTGTGAAGGCGTAAGAGGGAAGGCCAAGGAGGAGGGAGTTGCAGTAATCGAGGCGGGTGAGGATGAGAGCATGAACCAGGAGATTAGTGACAGAGAAAGAGACGGAGGGGCGTATTTTGCGGATGTTAAATAGGTGGAATTGGCAGGTGCGTGTAGTGGCCGAGATATGATCAGCAAGGGACAGGGTAGCGTCAAAGATGACGGTCTCTCTCCCTCCTCTCTCTCCCTCCTCGCTCTCTGCCCTCCTCTCTCCCTCCTCTGTCTCTCCCTCTCTCTCTTACCCTGTGTCTGTGACGTCACCTCCCTCCTCTCTCTCTCCCCCTCCCTCCCTCCCTCCCTCTTACCCGGTGTCTGTGACGTCACCTCCCTCCTCTCTCTCTCCCCCTCCCTCCCTCCCTCCCTCTTACCCGGTGTCTGTGACGTCACCTCCCTCCTCGCTCTCTCTCCCTCCTCGCTCTCTGCCCTCCTCTCTCCCTCCTCTGTCTCTCCCCCTCTCTCTTACCCGGTGTCTGTGACGTCACCTCCCTCCTCTCTCTCCCCCCCTCCCTCCTCTCTCTCTCTCCCCATTCCTCCCTCCCTCTTACCCGGTGTCTGTGATGTCACCTCCCTCCTCATTGGCTCCTTCAAAGACAGGTGATCTATGATCACACGCACTCTGAACCCTGGGTCTCCCAACCTGCCCCTCTGTATTCGACACACGCTCCCTGCGTTGTAGTAACCCTCGTCCTCCTGGCTGGGGGAGACCTCTGTGCTGGCCGGGGCAGGGATTAGATCGTCCTGCTCCCCGCACGACCAGCGGAACACAATGTTTTTGGGGTGGAAATGCCGGGCTTCGACAGACAGCAGAATCTCGGGGTTACTGACAGCAGAGAGGTCTCTGATCTCCGAGACTGTGGGTTCAGCTGAAACGAACAGAACAGACACACTTCAAAGGATATAGATCTTGAAAGTATTGCTATAAAACCATCTTTAAAATCCATTCTCTCACCTCTTATTAGCTTTATTAACATGATCACTGACCCCTCCCTTTAAAGGAGCGCTGACCATCTTTAAAATCCATTCTCTCACCTCTTATTAGCTTTATTAATGTGATCACTCACCCCTCCCTTTAAAGGAGCGCTGACCATCTTTAAAATCCATTCTCTCACCTCTTATTAGCTTTATTAACATGATCACTGGCCCCTCCCTTTAAAGGAGCGCTGACCATCTTTAAAATCCATTCTCTCACCTCTTAGTAGCTTTATTAACATGATCACTGGCCCCTCCCTTTAAAGGAGCGCTGACCATCTTTAAAATCCATTCTCTTATTAGTTTATTAACTAAACTGTCCACTTGAAGTCTTTCTCAGCGTCTTCAGTGTAAATTCAATGGCAAACGTTTCCACTAGAAGTCTCTCAGTGTCTTCAGTGTATAATTATGCGCTATCCTTGCACTATTGCACTGCTAATCTGTCACTGTAGATCTAACTCACTGTGATCCTAACTTGCTGCATCCTAGTTCATATTGAATTCTAGTAGTGTTATTATTATACACAGCATCCTAGTTCATATTGGATTCTAGTAGTGTTATTATTATACACAGCATCCTAGTTCATATTGGATTCTAGTAGTGTTATTATTATACACAGCATCCTAGTTCATATTGGATTCTAGTAGTGTTATTATTATACACAGCATCCTAGTTCATATTGGATTCTAGTAGTGTTATTATTATACACAGCATCCTAGTTCATATTGGATTCTAGTAGTGTTATTATTATACAGAGCATCCTAGTTCATATTGGATTCTAGTAGTGTTATTATTATACACAGCATCCTAGTTCATATTGGATTCTAGTAGTGTTATTATTATACAGAGCATCCTAGTTCATATTGGATTCTAGTAGTGTTATTATTATACATAGCATCCTAGTTCATATTGGATTCTAGTAGTGTTATTATTATACAGAGCATCCTAGTTCATATTGGATTCTAGTAGTGTTATTATTATACACAGCATCCTAGTTCATATTGGATTCTAGTAGTGTTATTATTATACAGAGCATCCTAGTTCATATTGTATTCTAGTAGTGTTATTATTATACATAGCATCCTAGTTCATATTGGATTCTAGTAGTGTTATTATTATACACAGCATCCTAGCTCATATTGTATTCTAGTAGTGTTATTATTTGCACTGGCTGTAAACTACACTGTGTTTAAATATGAATCTTGCATTGTAACCCTGTGCTGCCCTGTGACACCTGCGTGAGTCGCCTGGGATAAAGGCATCTGTCAAATAAATAATAATAATAATAATAATATTCACATTTCTATAGTGATTTACATCCCAAGGACATTGGGCAGCAGTGTGGAGTAGCGGTTTGGGCTCTGGACTCTTGACCGGAGGGTCGTGGGTTCAATCCCAGGTGGGGGACGCTGCTGCTGTACCCTTGAGCAAGGTACTTTACCTAGATTGCTCCAGTAAAAACCCAACTGTATAAATGGGTAATTGTATGTAAAAATAATGTGATCTCTTGTAACAATTGTAAGTCGCCCTGGATAAGGGCGTCTGCTAAGAAATAAATAAATAATAACATACACAAAAGAAAAAATGGAGCAACAAAAAACGTGGTTTTAATTATAAAATATAAATAAATAAATAAATAAATAATGTATCACTTACCTAACAACAAAAGCCTGCCCGAACTTTTCTCAATGACTTTCTCCTTCCCCCAGTAAGACACCTGGCACCTGAACACCGCCCCCTTGTGGTCAGTGAGATTCGGCACGAAGCTGAGGTGAGAGAAAAGCACTGACTCCTTGCCCGATTTCACCTGGAAAGGGCCCTGAGTTTTGATTTTGTACTCCCGGGGTTTAGTGGCCCTGGGGGTGGCGGTGGTGAGCAGGGGGGTGAGCTGGTGGTCCTGGGACCGCGAGGGGGGTGGCAGGGAGAGCGGGCTGTCCCAGATCGTCTTGCCGTTGACAGACCACTCGACCCTGACGTTTTGGAGATGCCTCCCCTCCACTGAACAGGAGAGCATGGCTTTCCTCCCGACCACAACCCTCGCTGGCTGGATCACCCCCGACACTGTCAGCCCCTTGTTCCTCTCTGCGAAAGAACAAGAAAGGGAAGCATTAGAGAAAGGGGGTCTCTGACTCCCTGTGTGTGTGTGTGTGTGTGTGTGTGTGTGTGTGTGTGTGTGTGAGTGTGTGTATGTGTGACCCTGAGCAAGTCACTTCACCTCCTTGTGCTCCGTCCTTCTGATGAGACGTCAAACAAACGAGCTCCTATTGGAAGTGACTCTGCAGCAGCAGCAGCAGTTGTTGATGATGCAAAAATGTGTGCTTTACAATGCTTCCCTATGCTTTACCAGACCTCTCTGTGCTTTACAATGCTTCCCTATGCTTTACCAGACCTCTCTGTGCTTTACAATGCTTCCCTATGCTTTACCACACCTCTCTGTGCTTTACAATGCTTCCCTATGCTTTACCAGACCTCTCTGTGCTTTACTATGCTTCCCTATGCTTTACCAGACCTCTCTGTGCTTTACAATGCTTCCCTATGCTTTACCAGACCTCTCTGTGCTTTACAATGCTTCCCTATGCTTTACCAGACCTTTCTGTGCTTTACTATGCTTCCCTATGCTTTACCAGACCTCTCTGTGCTTTACAATGCTTCCCTATGCTTTACCAGACCTTTCTGTGCTTTACTATGCTTCCCTATGCTTTACCAGACCTCTCTGTGCTTTACAATGCTTCCCTATGCTTTACCACACCTCTCTGTGCTTTACAATGCTTCCCTCTGCTTTACCACACCTCTCTGTGCTTTACCATGCTTTCACTGTGTTTTATTACACTGTGCTGTGCTGTTACTGTGGAAACTCATCTGCTCACTGTCTCTGTTGCTCCACCAGATGCCAAGACCCAGCAGGGAGGCCAGCATGAGAGATATTCCCATCACTGCCACTGCCGCCTTTGCAGCTACAGGCAGGTTAGTGTCGTCTGAGAGAGAGGGAGAGAGAGAGAGAGAGAGAGAGAGAGAGAGAGAGAGAGAGAGAGAGAGAGAGAGAGAGAGAATTAGATTTGGGGTTGATATATTGATTTTTTTTGCAGGCTTGTTTTGCAGGGGTTAGGATTGGGGTTATGATTGGGGTTAGAGCTAGGGTCGGGGTCAGGGGTCAGGGGTCCAGGGTCAGTCCTCCTCACCTTGCAGCTTGATGTGAATCTCCTGGCTCACCGCTTGCTCAAACCCCTCTTGTCTGACCCTGCAGGTCACGGCCGCCCCCCTGTCCCGCTCGGAGGGGGTCAGGGTGCGATACTCGAACCTGCGGAACGTCCCGTCGGGGTTAGGCGCCGCCCCCTCCACACCAAACTCCTCCCCTCCGATCACCCAGCTCACCGCAATGTCTTCTGGGTAATATCCATCAATCTCGCAGCGCAGAGTCTGGGGTCTGTCTTGAACCAGAGTGAGGGGGGATACTCGGACCACCGGCTGCTCTGGGGGGGGGGGCGGGGAGATGGTATTTAGTATTCAACTTTCAGATTTACTTCCATTAGTTTAGCAAGGAGACAGGCAGTAGTCTTGTCCCATAAGAGACAGGGACAGGGGTTTGACTGGAGAATTCTATTAGTTTAGAAATCAAGCTGGTAGTAAAACCTGGAATGGGAGACACTGCTGTGCAATAGGAGTCTGATTCCCATCCCTGCAATAATAATGCTGGTTCTCATCACAGGGCTGGGAATCAGACTCCCGTTGCAGATCCATTCACTGGTTTCACTAGGAGTTTAATAATCAGACACACCCTAGCTTGTTACCTAGACACACTGGGGGCTGATCAAGCTGGTAGTAAAACCTGGAATGGGTGACGCTGCTGTGCAATAGGAGTCTGATTCCCATCCCTGGTAGTTTTCACACTCACTTCTGATTCTCAGGGTGAAGTCCTCTCTGATCGCTGGCTCCGTTGCGTTCTGATTCACCACACAGCTGAAGGTGGCGTTCTGGTCCTGACTGGTTGGAATGAACTGGTACGTACTGGTGGAACTGAAAGTGCCGTCCTCGGAGCTCTGCTGAACTGGTCCCGTACTGGGAGACGCCACTCGGATGGACTCCCGGAACCAGGAGAAGGTGATCCCCGCTGGGTAGAAACCAGTAGCGGAGCAGAGGAGCGCGCTGTCATTACCCATCGAGACCAGACGAGATTTGATGGACACGATTGGAGAGGCTGGGGTATTGATAAAGAATAAAAGCTGCAGTTACACGGGATGTACACTAGAGGGGGCTGGTGCGTGCTAATCTGCAGAGCCGGATATTGAGAGAGTTTGGCCAACCTTTGATCTTTCTTAATCTGCGAATCGCCGCAGGTGATTGGTCAATCCCTTTCACGTGATCTAAATCGACGACACAGGCGCCATGTTGTCATTAAAGTTACTGCGCTGGTGTGTCGGGATAGTACACAAAAAAGTGTTTTTTTTTTTTTTTTACTTGTTTATAAAACAAAACAAAAACCCCCAGGAAAACAGGACTTAGGCTAGACAAGTAGAAGACAATGTTTTTTTCTTACTAGTTTTAGAGTTTTATTTTAAAGTAGAAAAGGCTTTTTAAACAAGTTTGTTTATTTATGTTCACAATGAAACAAGGACCTGGGGTCACAAATGGAGATTAGATAAAGGGGCATTCAGAACAGAAAATAGGAGGCACTTTTTTACACAGAGAATTGTGAGGGTCTGGAACCAACTCCCCAGTAATGTTGTTGAAGCTGACACCCTGGGATCCTTCAAGAAGCTGCTTGATGAGATTCTGGGATCAATAAGCTACTAACAACCAAACGAGCAAGATGGGCCGAATGGGGCCTCCTCTCGCTTGCAAACTTTCTTATGATCTTATGTACTCCTAATATTATAATGATATATAGTGAAGTGAATTATTATAATTTTGTTTTTGAAGGAAAAAAAAGTATTAGCCTTATTAATAATAATAATAGTAATAATAATAACTTATTACTACAATCGTTTTTGTACCACAGGTTTCCTCATTGATTTACATAACTCTGCTTACTTAACACGCCCAGTGTGTGGTGAATGACATCACAGTCACATTAATAGATTTAAATAGAAATGAATAAGTGTAGTTGGCATGACATCCAAAGCCTATAACTGGGTGCGTTAAGTAAGTGCGTGGCTCAGAGCTGCTCAGTAAAAGAATCAACTACAGGACTCGCTCAGTTCCGCTCCCGCTGAGCCACTCAGAGCCGCTCCTGAGCATTTCTCATCAGTGATCAGAGTGAGCGGACGCAATGGACACCTGCAGGAAACAAGTGGAGATGACAGGCAGGGTTGACAAACACGTTTGTCAAGAATGATGAACTGGTTTCGACTTATGAAGTTATGTATTAAATTGGCTAAATAAGATGGCAAAAAATTGTTGTTTTCGAATTTGTATCATTTAATTTAATTTTTTTAAAATGTAGAGCTGTTTTATAGTTATTAATGTATTATTATTATTAGGCTTGTAGTATTAATATTATTCATAATTATCATTATTAACGTTGGTATTCCAGGTATTAAACACAGCCAGATATGAGGTTCAGTCCAAACTCAGCGAGGTACAGCAGGGGGCAGTAACTTCACACGGGGCCATTTCATCAACCATCACCTCAGAAACACAAACAAGCAAATCATTATTATTCGGCATTTTTAAAAGTCGCTCAGCGCTCTCGTGTAGCAGAGCGTAAAGTCATTTAAATCTGCTCAGTGTGCTTTCTGAGCGGCTCACTTACTTAACACGCCCACTGAAACGTCGGGAAGTTGCTCTTGTGAGCAAAAACTAATATAAAACGGTAGAGGGCGGTGCATTTAAATGGCACCCCCTAGTGTTAGGGGATTGTATTGCCCATGTTTTCTCCTTACTAAATACCTGAACAGGTAACCGTCTCCTCTTTACAAATATGCGAAATATTTTGAATGAGCGAGCAAGACATCTCACAAGTCCTTGTGTTCTCCTTTTTTGAGGAAAGCTGTACCACTGGGATGGGGAGTCTGTTGCCGGATAAAACAGACTGTCCCTGGCTGAATAGCCGTCTCATTAAAACTGCGCAAGAGATTTTAATAACATTTGAATGTGAAATCCATTGTTAACTACATTCTCAAACACCGCGGACTCTTTATTAGTTAAAATTAGTTGTGAAAGGTTTTGATAGATTTGTGTAGTTTTTATGTTTTCTCATAACAACAACAACTAATAATAATAATAATAATAATAATAATAATAATAATAATAATAATAATAATAATAATAATAATAATAATAACAGTATTTTGATAACAGTGTTATGGAGTTATTTACCTTTCAGGCTCAGTCTAACGGTGCCGTTCCCTCCAATATCGTTGTATTTCACTTCACACACGTACAAGCCCTGGTCTGCCAGAGTCACGTTTCCCAGCAGGAGAGACGCATTGCCCCGCCTCAGCTCGTCTTCGCTCAGCGAGGCCCAGAGCCCCGGCTCAGAGGTGTTACCGGCGCCGTCGAACGCAGCCACAACAGTGCGGTTGAGTCTCCAGGTGACTCGCAGGCTGTCTGTCTCCACGGCGACGTCCGGCGACCCGCCCGTGAAAGAACACGGCAGGAGCGCGTCGGTGTGGAGCCGCGCCTCGACCGGGGAAACCGGGACGGACAGCGTGAGACCCGCGGGGCTGCCTTCAGCAACTGGGCGAGGAAATCAATACATACATAATTAAATAAATAAACAAATACATAAACAGAGAGGTGTGTCAGAAATAACTTGATAGGCCTATCACTTAATTTCAGATTCAAGTCATTTTGTTCAAAATATTACCATCAATGTGTTTTGGTGTTTCTGTTTAATGAAACTAGTGTAGGTTATCTAAACGTTATCAAGTTGTTGTTTTGTTTCATCAAGGAATAAATATATAGTTATAAAGTTATAAATAACATAGGAAGAACAGAAAAATTCTGTGTCTCAAATAGCATATCTCATAACGCAGGCAGTAAAAATGTGCATTATAAATATCATATGGGAGATACTGAAATTGAAGAAGGAATCTATGAAAAAGACCTAGGAGTTTATGTTGACTCAGAAATGTCTTCATCTAGACAATGTGGGGAAGCTATAAAAAAAGGCCAACAAGATGCTTGGATATATTGTGAGAAGTGTTGAATTTAAATCAAGGGAAGTAATGTTAAAACTTTACAATGCATTAGTAAGACCTCACCTAGAATATTGTGTTCAGTTCTGGTCACCTCGTTACAAAAAGGATATTGCTGCTCTAGAAAGAGTGCAAAGAAGAGCAACCAGAATTATCCCGGGTTTAAAAGGCATGTTGTATGCAGACAGGCTAAAAGAATTGAATCTATTCAGTCTTGAACAAAGAAGACTACGCGGTGATCTGATTCAAGCATTCAAAATCCTAAAAGGTATAGACAATGTCGACCCAGGGGACTTTTTCGACCTGAAAAAAGAAACAAGGACCAGGGGTCACAAGTGGAGATTAGATAAAGGGGCATTCAGAACAGAAAGTAGGAGGCACTTTTTTACACAGAGAATTGTGAGGGTCTGGAACCAGCTCCCCAGTAATGTTGTTGAAGCTGACACCCTGGGATCCTTCAAGAAGCTGCTTGATGAGATTCTGGGATCAATAAGCTACTAACAACCAAACGAGCAAGATGGGCTGAATGGGGTCTCCTCTCGTTTGTAAACTTTCTTATGTTCTTATGAATGAGAAAAAACAGGCAGTAATTGGGCCAGTTTACAACGGGATAGCGTGCTGCGCTTTGTCAACATCGTCCTTATTCTTAAAGTAAATTATACAAAATATTCAACGCAAGTATTTGTAAAGCATGCCGCTGGTTTATAACAAACTCCAAATTGTCATTCCACAAATAACCCTTTCACACACAGACGAGTTCTGACGCCTCTTGCCGAATTTTACCCCTTGCTGAATTTTGCAATTCTTTGAGATGCGTAGGTATTTTGTTGACGTGTGTCTGTGTGATTACTTCAGCTGTTAATGTATTCATCACTGTGGTTTAACGTCAAATTTCAGTATTACGAATTAAATTTACATTTTAGACATTAAAAAAGCTATATATATATATATATATATATATATATATATATATATAGAATAATAGATGGGCTTCAGTGAGTTACAGGAAAATAATTCCATCTAGGGTTTCTGTGATGTCATAAACTACGAGAGCGAAGTTTATAAACTGTCACAGAAACCCGAGATGGAATTGTTTTCCTGTGACTCACTGAAGAGGTCCGTCTGTTATTTTTTATAATCCATGGATACCCTTGTGATGCTGATATTAAAGAAGACGAGGTTCAGCAGGACAGTTGGTTTTTTTTTAAACGTCAAAGGCGCAGATGCCTTGAGACTCTGAGCGCGAGCGATTACATCACATAGCAACCGTCGTCGATTTCATTCCAGCAGGTTAGAGTAGAAAAGAATGATTTGAAACAACTTTGTGACGAAAACATCAACCATCTTATAAGTGATTATATTATGTGTCTGGGGGATCAAAACGTGGAAGATAATAATGCCATATTGATTGTGGGGGGCAACTGTCCCCTCCTGCCCTATAACAAATGACGCCCCTGCCCACAATCTGAGGTCCTCCGACTCTGGCCTGCTTGTTATCCCCAAGCAAAAGCGCCCCACACTCTGAGAACGCTCGTTTAGCTTCATGGCTCCGACTCTCTGGTTCTCTCTCCCAGCTTCGGTGTGTGACGCTCCCACCGTCGCTCGCTTCAAATCAGCTCTCAAGACCCGCTTGTTCTCTCTTGCTTTCAATACTCATCAAGCCTGATATCTGTTATCAGCTGTTGTCTAAATTGCTATTTCAGGGTTTTCACACTTTATTTGTACGATTCTGTGTGACACACGCATCCACAGTGTCTAGAATTCACATCCTAGCCTTGTATTTAATGGAATGTGCCTGTATTCAATGTATTTGCATTGTTTTTTACTGTTTGTATTTAATGTACTATGTCCTGTGGTGGTCCACTATGAAAGGCGCTATATAAAATAAATACTGATTGATTGATTAATTGATTGAAAGAAAGAAAGAAAGAAAGAAAGAAAGAAAGAAAGGAGGGAGGAGGAAACAAAGAATGAACCGAGGTAGATGACAATAAAAAAGAAAGAAAAACAGAAACAGAAACAGGTTGTTATGCTGTCAGTATGTTTTTGCTCAGGAATGTCTGTACCAAGTTTCATTGCCCTTCAAGAAGAAGTTAAATAAGAGGCAGTGGTCAGTGAGGGCTGATGGGAGTTGTAGTTCTTTACTCGGGCGAGTTCCAATGGTTACTGTAACACCTTGTATCCCATGTTGAAAATAAACTTACTGATTAGCCAATGATCTGATAAGACTCCGCTGTGCAGCCTTGCAATCGATAAATTAGCATTGTGCACACCCTACCACTCCAGCATTGAATAAATACATTCTTCCAGAGTTTAGTTTCATTAAAGCTGCAGACAGACAGACAGGCAGACAGACAGAGCCCCACAATCCTGTTCAGTTTGACGCTACAATATAATCCCTTCTTCTTGGTGTCTGTGTTAGTTTACTACATTCTGAAAAGAGTTTAGTTTCATTAAAGCTGCAGACAGACAGACAGACAGACAGACAGACAGACAGAGCCCCACAATCCTGTTCAGTTTGACGCTACAATATAATCCCTTCTTCTTGGTGTCTGTGTTAGTTTACTACATTCTGAAAAGAGTTTAGTTTCATTAAAGCTGCAGACAGACAGACAGACAGACAGAGCCCCACAATCCTGTTCAGTTTGACGCTACAATATAATCCCTTCTTCTTGGTGTCTGTGTTAGTTTACTACATTCTGAAAAGAGTTTAGTTTCATTAAAGCTGCAGACAGACAGACAGGCAGACAGACAGAGCCCCACAATCCTGTTCAGTTTGACGCTACAATATAATCCCTTCTTCTTGTTGTCTGTGTTAGTTTACTACATTCTGAAAAGAGTTTAGTTTCATTAAAGCTGCAGACAGACAGACAGGCAGACAGAGCCCCACAATCCTGTTCAGTTTGACGCTACAATATAATCCCTTCTTCTTGGTCAAAGAAAACCTTCGATAATGTCCTTCAAACTATTGACCGTAAAAATATGAAATGCGATAAAATAGGCAATTGGTTTTTAACTAAAAATGAGGGAGCACGAAGCCACTTGGGACTTGGTTTCAGGAGGTTTCAGTCCACTGAGCGGCACGCCAGGGGAGACTTGGGGTTTGATGCAGCGACCTCAAAACTAGTTCTTATGGAACTGGCTGTCCCTGTGGTTTAACTGTTGGAATCAATAATGTCATTCGATGTGGTCGACAAAATAAAATGAAAATATTAAATAGTCAGACTTACTTTTATTCAGGAGAGTGAAGCAAATGAGAAAACTGGTCTTCATTTCGGTAAAGGGCGGACTAGTCCTTGAAAGTGACTCCTTCAGGGGAATTAAGACTTGAGAATAGATTGGAAAAGCAAACAGACCTAATACCCTTGGTTACGCAATACCCATTGTAAAAATTATACTGCCGAGATTTTATAGTAAAAGTACACACAACAACACCTGCCATATCACTGTCAATAGGGTGACAATGGGACTGATTCACCTGCCATAGCACTGTCAATAGCACAGCATGGGACTGATTCACCTGCCAAAGCACTGTCAATAGCACACCATGGGACTGATTCACCTGCCATAGCACTGTCAATAGCACACCATGGGACTGATTCACCTACCATAGCACTGTCAATAGCACAGCATGGGACCGATTCACCTGCCATAGCACTGTCAATAGCACACCATGGGACTGATTCACCTGCCATAACACTGTCAATAGCACAGCATGGGACCGATTCACCTGCCACAGCACTGTCAATAGCACACCGTGGGACTGATTCACCTGCCATAGCACTGTCAATAGCACAGCATGGGACTAATTCACCTGCCATAGCACTGTCAATAGCACAGCATGGGACTGATTCACCTGCCAAAGCACTGTCAATAGCACACCATGGGACTGATTCACCTGCCATAGCACTGTCAATAGCACAGCATGGGACTGATTCACCTGCCATAGCACTGTCAATAGCACACCATGGGACTGATTCAACTGCCATAGCACTGTCAATAGCACACCATGGGACTGATTCACCTACCATAGCACTGTCAATAGCACAGCATGGGACCGATTCACCTGCCATAGCACTGTCAATAGCACACCATGGGACTGATTCACCTGCCATAACACTGTCAATAGCACAGCATGGGACCGATTCACCTGCCACAGCACTGTCAATAGCACACCGTGGGACTGATTCACCTGCCATAGCACTGTCAATAGCACAGCATGGGACCGATTCACCTGCACAGCACTGTCAATAGCACACCGTGGGACTGATTCACCTGCCATAGCACTGTCAATAGCACAGCATGGGACTGATTCACCTGCCATAGCACTGTCAATAGGGTGACCATGGGACTATTGATAGATACACACACTTTGTTTATTTTTTAATAAATTTTAATTAAAATTTTTATTGGTACAAACATACAGCATTTAAAAGCACAATGTGACAATAATTTTGCAAGCAATTACAAAGAAAATACTTTAAAATGCATCATATTTACCTCAGTATTGATAACTGTGGCTACAGGCAGCCTGGCTTTAACATTGGGGTCTATGGGATGAGAAACAGCCTGGCTTTAACATTGGGGTCTATGAGGAGAAACAGCCTGGCTTTAACATTGGGGTCTATGAGGAGAAACAGCCTGGCTTTAACATTGGGGTCTATGGGATGAGAAACAGCCTGGCTTTAACATTGGGGTCTATGGAGAGAAACAGCCTGGCTTTAACATTGGGGTCTATGAGGAGAAACAGTCTGGTTTTAACATTGGGGTCTATGGATGAGAAACAGCCTGGCTTTAACATTGGGGTCTATGGAGAGAAACAGTCTGGCTTTAACACTGGGGTCTATGGGATGAGAAACAGCCTGGCTTTAACATTGGGGTCTATGAGGAGAAACAGCCTGGCTTTAACATTGGGGTCTATGGAGAGAAACAGCCTGGCTTTAACATTGGGGTCTATGAGGAGAAACAGCCTGGCTTTAACATTGGGGTCTATGAGGAGAAACAGCCTGGCTTTAACATTGGGGTCTATGAGGAGAAACAGCCTGGCTTTAACATTGGGGTCTATGAGGAGAAACAGCCTGGCTTTAACATTGGGGTCTATGGGATGAGAAACAGCCTGGCTTTAACATTGGGGTCTATGAGGAGAAACAGCCTGGCTTTAACATTGGGGTCTATGGAGAGAAACAGTCTGGCTTTAACACTGGGGTCTATGGGATGAGAAACAGTCTGGCTTTAACATTCAGAATAATGTTTTAGAAGATGATGTTTCAGAAGATGATGTTTCAGAAGATTGTTTCAGAAGATGATGTTTCACAAGATGATGTTTCAGAAGATGATGTTTCAGAAGATTGTTTCAGAAGATGATGTTTCACAAGATGATGTTTCAGAAGATGATGTTTCAGAAGATGATGTTTCAGAAGATTGTTTCAGAAGATGATGTTTCAGAAGATGATGTTTCAGAAGATGATGTTTCAGAAGATGATGTTTCAGAAGATTGTTTCAGAAGATGATGTTTCACAAGACGATGTTTCAGAAGATGATGTTTCAGAAGATGATGCTTCAGACTCCTACTCTCATTTCACGGGTGCAGCAGGGGGGCTCCCCTCATCTCCCTGGACCCCTCCATCATCACTTGGACTGTTCATCAGATCCTTATACTGACTCTTGAAGAAACCAGCCTGGGAGACAGAGAGATATAGAGAGAGAGATATAGAGAGACACACACAGACACGGTCAGACAAACAGACAGAGACACACAGACACCGTGTGACAGGGGGCTCCCGAGTGGCGCATCCAGTAAAGGCGCTCCGCGTGGAGTGCAGAATGCACCCTATAGCCTGGAGATCGCAGGTTCAAATCCGGGCTATGTCATTGCCGAACGTGACCGGGGGTTCCTAGGGGATGGCGCACAATTGGCCGAGCGCCGGGTAGGGAGGGCTTAGGTCGGCAGGGCAATCCATGGTTCACCGCGCACCAGCGACCCCCTGTGGCTGACAGGGTGCCTGCGGGTCTGCAGTGGAGCCGTTCAGATCTGTGTTGTCCTCCAGCACTATAGGTCTGGTGGCTTTGCTGTGGATCCGCAGTACGAAAAATGACAGCTTGGCAGGAACACGTTTTGGAGGACGCGTGTTTCAGCCTCCGTTTCCCGTGTGGCCCGGGGGGGTTGCAGCGGTGAACCAGGATAAAAATAATAATTGGGCATTCCAAATTGGGGAGGAAACCGGGGTAAAAACCATTGTTGATGAATTTTTTTTTTTTTTTTTTAAAGACACCGTGTGACAGACAGACACAGAGATATAGAGAGAGACACACAGACACAGTCAGACAGACATAAACAGACAGACATAGTGACAGAGACACAGAGAGAGAGTGAGAGACACACACAGGAGGGAGAGGGGGAGGAGGGCAGGACGGAGAGAGGGAGAGTGGGAGAGTGGGAGGAGGGAGGAGGGAGGAGGATGGAGGGGAGGAGGGAGGAGGGAGGAGGGGAGAGGGTGGAGGGGAGGAGGGAGAGGAGGGAGAGGATGGAGGGGAGGAGGGAGAGGATAGAGGGGAGGAGGGAGGGGGAAAAGGGGAGGTGGGAGGAGGGGAGGAGGGAGAGGTAGAGGGCACAATGGGAGGAGGGGAGGAGGGGAGGAGGGAGGAGGGAGATGGTGGAGGGGAGATGGGAGGAGGGGAGGAGTGGAGGAGGGAGGAGGGAGGAGGGGACAGGGGAGGAGGGAGGAGGGAGGAGGGAGGAGGGAGAGGGGAGGAGGGAGGAGGGGACAGGGGAGGAGGGAGGAGGAAGGAGGGGAGGAGGGAGGAGGGGAGAGTGGGAGGATGGAGAGAGGAGGGGAGGAGGGAGGAGGGGAAGCTCACCTTGTAGAGTCCCGCTGTGATGAGTGCCAGCAGCACCAGCCCCCCCACGCTGCTCCCGATCACCACGGGGAGGTAATTATACTCCTCATAGAGCTCAATACGAGTGAGAGCCTGAGAGAGGAGAGAGAGCACAGTACAGTACAATACACACGAAACACTGTACACTATACACTATACACTAAACACTGTACACTATACACTATACACTATACACTATACACTATACACTAAACACTGTACACTATACACTATACACTATACACTGTATACTATACACTATACACTATACACTATATACTATACACTATACACTATACACTGTACACTATACACTGTACACTATACACTATACACTATACACTGTACACTATACACTATACACTATACACTATACACTATATACTATACACTATACACTATACACGAAACACTGTACACTGTACACTATACACTATACACTATACACTATACACTGTACACTATACACTGTACACTATACACTATATACTATACACTGTACACTATACACTATACACTGTACACTATACACTGTACACTATACACTATACACTAAACACTGTACACTATACACTATACACTGTACACTATACACTGTACACTATACACTATACACTAAACACTGTACACTATACACTATACACTGTACACTATACACTGTACACTATACACTATACACTATACACTATACACTATACACTATACACTGTACACTATACACTATATACTATACACTATACACTAAACACTGTACACTATACACTATACACTATACACTATGTACTATACACTATACACTATACACTGTATACTATACACTATACACTATACACTATACACTGTACACTATACACTATACACTATACACTATACACTATACACTGTACACTATACACTATACACTATACACTATACACTATACACTATACACTATGTACTATACACTATACACTATACACGAAACACTGTACACTGTACACTATACACTATACACTATACACTATACACTGTACACTGTACACTGTACACTATACACTGTACACTATACACTATACACTAAACACTGTACACTATACACTATACACTGTACACTATACACTGTACACTATACACTATACACTAAACACTGTACACTATACACTATACACTGTACACTATACACTGTACACTATACACTATACACTAAACACTGTACACTATACACTATACACTGTACACTATACACTGTACACTATACACTATATACTATACACTATACACTATACACTGTACACTATACACTATACACTATACACTATACACTATACACTGTACACTATACACTATATACTATACACTATACACTAAACACTGTACACTATACACTAAACACTATACACTATGTACTATACACTATACACTATACACTGTACACTAAACACTGTACACTATACACTATACACTATACACTGTACACTGTACACTATACACTATACACTATACACTATACACTGTACACTAAACACTGTACACTATACACTATACACTGTACACTATACACTAAACACTGTACACTATACACTATACACTATACACTAAACACTGTACACTATACACTATACACTATACACTAAACACTGTACACTATACACTATACACTATACACTATACACTGTACACTAAACACTGTACACTATACACTATACACTAAACACTGTACACTATACACTATATACTATACACTGTAAACTATACACTATACACTGTACACTATACACTGTATACTATACACTATACATTATACACTATACACTATACACTGTACACTATACACTATACACTAAACACTATACACTATGTACTATACACTATACACTATACACTGTACACTAAACACTGTACACTATACACTATACACTATACACTGTACACTGTACACTATACACTATACATTGTACACTATACACTATACACTAAACACTGTACACTATACACTATACACTGTACACTATACACTAAACACTGTACACTATACACTATACACTATACACTAAACACTGTACACTATACACTATACACTATACACTAAACACTGTACACTATACACTATACACTATACACTATACACTGTACACTAAACACTGTACACTATACACTAAACACTGTACACTATACTATACTATACACTGTAAACTATACACTATACACTGTACACTATACACTGTATACTATACACTATACATTATACACTATACACTATACACTGTACACTATACACTATACACTATACACTATGTACTATACACTATACACTATACACTGTATACTATACACTGTACACTATACACTATACACTATGTACTATACAC
>NC_081232.1:8776227-8883727 GCF_902713425.1 Acipenser ruthenus
GAAGAAGGAGAAGGAGGAGAAGAAGGAGGAGAAGGGAAGGAGGAGGAGAGGGGGAGGAGGAGAAGAAGGAGGAGGGGAAGGAGGAGGAGAGGGGGGAGGAGGAGGAGGAGGAGAAGGGGAAGGAAGAGGAGGAGAAGGAGGAGGAGAACGAGGAGGAGAAGGGGGAGGAGAAGGATGAGAAGGAGGAGAAGGGAAGGAAGAGGAGGAGAAGGAGGAGAACGAGGAGGAGAAGGGGAAGGAGGAGAAGGAGGAAGAAGAGGAGAAGGAGGAGAAGGAGGAGAAGGGGAAGGAGGAGGAGAAGGGGAAGGAGGAGGAGGAGGAGAAGGGAAGGAAGAGGAGAAGGAGGAGGAGAAGAAGGAGGAGGAGGAGAAGGGGAAGGAGGAGGAGGAGGAGAAGGAGGAGAAGGAGGAGGAGAAGGAGGAGAAGGGGAAGGAGGAGGAGGAGGAGAAGGAGGAGGAAGAGGAGAAGAAGGAGGAGGAGAAGAAGGAGGAGGAGGAGAAGGGGAAGGAGGAAGAGGAGGAGGAGGAGAGCTTTCATTAGTATAGTGACTTTCACAAGAAATGTATACCACATACGATGATATATAACATCCTTCAAAACATCTATCTGTCTCTCTATCTCTCTCTCTATCTCTATATCTATTTATCTATCTATCTCTCTATCTATCTCTATTTCTCTCTCTAGCTATCTCTCTATCTATCTATCTAGATATATCATATTTTTGCATGCTTTAACCCTAACCCCAATCCTAACCCTAATCCTAACTACACAGTAATTAGAGACTTAATGGAAAGTGGTACCCAGGTTCATGAGAGCGGACCTGGGCTGCTTTACCTTGGTATCCCGGGGTAATGTTCTGTGAGGGGGGGGTGCGGAAACTGTCGTCAAATTTGTAACACACCCCGTTGAGATACATGTTTTTACCACAAGAGTGCACTAAGTGTGGGGCGCAAGCCTGCAAAACAAGCAGAATAAAAAATTCCAGTTGAAGAATATCTTTATTCAGGAGTCATAATTCAATCCCCTCCAAAGTCAAAGACAATGCATTTAGGTTCTCCTTTTGTTAATTAATGCAAGAATGCCTGCCTCAGAGGCGTGATGATCATCATTTATTATCAAAGAGTTTGTTATGAATTGTATTGTATTGTATTGTATTGTATTGTATTGTATTGTATTGTATTGTATTGAATTGTATTGTATTGTATTGTATTGTGGTGCAGTGTATCATATTGTATTGTATTGTATTGTATTGTATTGTATTGTATTGTATTGTATTGTATTGTATTGTATTGTATTGTGGTGCATCATATTGTATTGTATTGTATTGTATTGTATTGTATTGTATCATAGTGTATTGTATTGTATTGTATTGTGGTGCATCATATTGTATTGTATTGTATTGTATTGTATTGTATTGTATTGTATTGTATTGTATTGTATTGTATTGTATCATATTGTATTGTATCATATTGTATTGTATTGTATTGCATTGTGGTGTAGCATATTGTATTGTATTGTATTGTATTGTATTGTATCATATTGTATTGTATCGTATAATATTGTATTGTATTGTATTGTATTGTATTATGCGTGGTAAGAAGTATAAATATATATAGTCACAGACAAAAGTATTTGGGCGGTAAAGAAAATGAGAAAAACCACAAAGAAAGTGATGTCTATAATTTTTAATTGTTCTATTGATAGATGTAAATGAAAGTAGAGATCCGACATTATAATAAAACAAAAAAAATTATTGCATAACATGAATAAAATTAAAAATATCACGCAGCAACTAATTTCACACTTTGACAAAAGTATTTGGGCACCCTTACATTCGTATTCTGTGTGCCCACCCTTTACGGCTCGCAGTCTTTTTTGTATTTTGAAACCAGTTCCTGGCATCTTTCCGGAGATTTTTTTTTCCATTGTTCAGCTCTTACAGCTTTGAATTCTGCAATCAACGTTGGTTTCCTGTTTGCAACAGCAGCCTTCAAGTCAATCCACAACATCTCGATAGGATTCAAGTCTGGGGACTGAGATGGCCAATCCATAACTGTAATCTATATTATAGTGTGGAGTAGTGGTTAGGGCTCGGGACTCTTGACCGGAGGGTTGTGGGTTCAATCCCCAGTGGGGGACACTGCTGCTGTACCCTTGAGCAAGGTACTTTACCTAGATTGCTCCAGTAAAAACCCAACTGTATAAATGGGGAATTGTATGTAAAATAATGTGATATCTGTATAATGTGAAATAATGTATAATGTGATATCTTGTAACAATTGTAAGTCGCCCTGGATAAGGGCGTCTGCTAAGAAATAAATAATAATAATAATAATAATTCAGAAATCCCTTTGTAGAATGCTTAGAGTCATTATCCTGCTGGAATACAAACTTCCGTCCAAAAAGCCTGCTAGCACTGGGTAACAAATGAGAGTGCAAAATTTCTTGATATTTTGCAGCATTCACTGATCCTTCTACAATACAAAAAGGTCGCCAGTGTCTGAGGAAGAAAAATAAGCCCATACCATCACACAACCTCCACCATGTTTAACACTGGGTATGATTAACTTTTCTTTAATAAATTATTATTATTATTATTTATTTCTTAGCAGATGCCCTTATCCAGGGCGACTTACAATTGTTACAAGATATCACATTCTTTTTACATACAATTCCCCATTTATACAGTTGGGTTTTTACTGGAGCAATCTAGGTAAAGTACCTTGCTCAAGGGTACAGCAGCAGTGTCCCCCCACCTGGGATTGAACCCACGACCCTCCGGTCAAGAGTCCAGAGCCCTGACCACTACTCCACACTGCTGCGCTCTCTTCCTCCAAACATGTTGTTGTTTTCTTGGTGAAAAAATCTTCAATGAAAGACTCCAATGGTTTTCTCTTGTGTATAGTTTTGCATCTTGGTTTTGGCCCATGGATTTTCATCTTGTTAAGTTATCGTTGAATTGTTCGCTCGTGAATTTCTTGACCATCTTCTCTCAAGTCTTGTGTCAAATCTTTTGCAGTAATCCCAGGATTTTGCAGGGCGATTCTTCTTCCAGATTTTGCAGAAATTTTTCTTGTTCTTACACATCCGGAGCTAGCTGCAGTAGTTCCTGTTCTCCTGTGTCGGTAAACCAAGTCTTTCTGCTATTTTCCTGGCAGTTTCTCCTTTCTCGTTTAGTTGCATCACTGCCATTTTGAGATCGTTACTGTTTAGTTTTAACCATTTGTGTTTTTTCAATCACAAATTTCCAATTTATTTTTCAGATGATTATGTATTTTTTTATTCTATAATTATCAGGTGTTGGTTTTCAGTCATGATAATTCATCAATGGGTTTCATACGAAATATGCTGAATGCTCAAATACTTTTGTAATAATTTGTTGTTTTATTATGAAGCCGAATCTCTACTTTCATTTATATCTTTCAATAGAACAATTAGATCTTTAGTTGTTTTTGTGCATTTTCATTTGCAAGTGAACTGTGACATTCGGGCTTTATCGAGCTCTATAATCTGCAATTTTGAATACTGATATTTCAGTTTTTTATTTTTCTTAAAAATATTTTCCAACATAAAACCAATGTCACCTTACAATAATTTATTTTGAGTTTCAGTGTTTTAAAATAAAATATCAAACAGAAGGAAATTTCAATGGACCATTTGTAATTCAGTAATATGAGAGAATTGGTCAGGGGTCTGAATACTTTTGCAAGGCACTGTATATGTATTATTGGGCACTTACCAAAAGCTGTTTCGTTGTGGGGTTAATTGTCATGGATAGACCCATTCCCGAATCCTCTATTGGAGTTATTCCTGTGTGGAAAAACAATCAGGAGAAGAGGCTGGTTCATTATCTTCTCTGTGCTTTGAGAAGGGGACTGGTTCATTATCTTCTCTTTGCTTTGAGAAGGGGGCTGGTTCATTATCTTCTCTGTACTTTGAGAAGAGGCTGGTTCATTATCTTCTCTGTGCTTTGAGAAGGGGGCTGGTTCATTATCTTCTCTGTGCTTTGAGAAGGGGGCTGGTTCATTATCTTCTCTTTGCTTTGAGAAGGGGGCTGGTTCATTATCTTCTCTTTACTTTGAGAAGGGGTCTGGTTCATTATCTTCACTGTGCTTTGAGAAGGGGTCTGGTTCATTATCTTCTCTGTGCTTTGAGAAGGGGGCTGGTTCATTATCTTCACTGTGCTTTGAGAAGGGGGCTGGTTCATTATCTTCTCTGTGTTTTGAGAAGGGGGCTGGTTCATTATCTTCTCTGTGCTTTGAGAAGGGGGCTGGTTCATTATCTTCACTGTGCTTTGAGAAGGGGGCTGGTTCATTATCTTCTCTGTGCTTTGAGAAGGGGGCTGGTTCATTATCTTCACTGTGCTTTGAGAAGGGGGCTGGTTCATTATCTTCTCTGTGTTTTGAGAAGGGGGCTGGTTCATTATCTTCTCTGTGCTTTGAGAAGGGGGCTGGTTCATTATCTTCACTGTGCTTTGAGAAGGGGGCTGGTTCATTATCTTCTCTGTGCTTTGAGAAGGGGGCTGGTTCATTATCTTCACTGTGCTTTGAGAAGGGGGCTGGTTCATTATCTTCACTGTGCTTTGAGAAGGGGGCTGGTTCATTATCTTCACTGTGCTTTGAGAAGGGGGCTGGTTCATTATCTTCACTGTGCTGTGAGAAGGGGGCTGGTTCATTATCTTCTCTGTGCTTTACTACACTGTGCTGTGCTTTTACCAGGGGGATACCAAAGCAGTAAACTATGAGAAAAGGTTAATAAAGTTTACCATCAATATTAATTGGAGAACAGGAGCCGCTGGCATAGCTGCATTTGAAGAGGTTCCTGTTCTTCTCAAGGGGAGCACTCACAATAATTCTGCAGCAACAAACACAGGAATTGATTCAGGATCGGGAGTCAAAATACACACAGTTAAAAGACAGATGAATACGGTCCATTAAAATAATCAGAATGTAAGCATCCAATAAATCTGTTTGCTTTTTCTCACTCATTCATCTCTACCTTATAGTTACTTTCTTTCTTTCCTTCTTATTAAAATAATATTGTGTGAGCTTACATTAGAGCTTCCTTTGATCTTTCTCTCTCTCATCCCTCCCTCTCCCATCTCCCCCTCCTCGCTCCTCCCTCCCTCTCTCCTCCCTCCCTGTCTCCTCTCCTCCCTCTCCTCTCCTATCCCCCTCTCTTCTCCTCTCCTCTCCTCCCTCTCCTCTCTCTCCTCCCTCTCCTCCCTGTCTCCTCTCCTCTCTCTCCTCTCCCCTTCTCCTACTCTCCTCTTCTCCTCTCCCCCTCTCCTCTCCTCTCCTTGCCCTCTCCTCTCCTCTCCCCCTCTCTTCCTCTCCTCCTTCTCCTCTCCTCCCCGTCTCCTCTCCCCCTCTCCTCTCCTCTCCTCTCCCCCTCTTCCTCTCCTCCCCATCTCCTCTCCCCCTCTCCTCTCCTCTCCCCTCTCCTCTCCTCCCTCTCCTCTCCCCCTCTCCTCCCCGTCTCCTCTCCTCTCCTCCTCGTCTCCTCTCCTCTCCCCCTCTCCTCTCCTCTCTCTCCTCTCCCCCTCTCCTCTCCTCTCCATCTCCTCTCCTCTCCCCCTCTCCTCTCCTCTCTCTCCTCTCCTCCCCGTCTCCTCTCCTCTCTCTCCTCTCCTCCCCGTCTCCTCTCCTCTCCCCCTCTCCTCTCCTCTCCTCTCCCCTCTCCTCTCCTCCCTCTCCTCTCCTCTCTCCTCTCCTCCCCGTCTCCTCTCCTCTCCCCATCTCCTCTCCTCTCCTCCCTCTCCCCCTCCCTCTCCCCTGTGTGATCTCCGTGCTGTGGGGGAGCTGGGTTCAGTCACTCACCCTGAGGGGTGCTGTAACACTTTGTGTCCGAACCACTGCGCTCTCTCCGTGATCACTTTGCTGTTCTCTGTTTCAATGTTGAAGCCATGAGACTGAATTGAGACTGGAGGAATAAACAAAACACAATACAATACAACACAATACAATGCAATACAGTGCAATATAATACAGTGCAATATAATACAATGCAATGTAATACAATACAATACCATTTAAAAAAAAAGATTTAAAACTCAATCACACTTCTCTGTGCTTTACAATGCTTCCATATGCTTTACCAGACCTCTCTGTGCTTTACAATGCTTCTCTATGCTTTACCATACCTCTCTGTGCTTTACAATGCTTCCCTATGCTTTACCAGACCCCTCTGTGCTTTACAATGCTTCTCTATGCTTTACCATACCTCTCTGTGCTTTACAATGCTTCCCTGTGCTTTACCAGACCTCTCTGTGCTTTACAATGCTTCCTTATGCTTTACCAGACCTCTCTGTGCTTTACAATGCTTCCCTATGCTTTACCAGACCTCTCTGTGCTTTACAATGCTTCCCTATGCTTTACCAGACCTCTCTGTGCTTTACAATGCTTCCCTATGCTTTACCAGACCTCTCTGTGCTTTACAATGCTTCCCTATGCTTTACCAGACCTATCTGTGCTTTACAATGCTTCCCTATGCTTTACCAGACCTCTCTGTGCTTTACAATGCTTTCACTGTGCTTTATTACACTTTGCTGTGCTTTTACTAAGGGAAACTTTTATAAGGGTTAGACTCATAGACACACAGTCACACACACACACTCACACACACACACAGTCACACACAAAGATTCACACACACACACAAACAAAGACTCACACACACACACACACACACACACACACACACACACACACACACACACAAACACAGACAGACATACACACAGACGCACACACAGAGACTCTCATACACAGACACACACACAGACTCACACACAGACTCACACACACACACACACACACACACAGCTTTCCTCAGGTAAAGAAAAAGACAGCGTGCAGCAATGAAGCCCCACAAGAAACCAGGTTGTGACTTAACCAGAGGCTGGGTAGAGCTGTCCTACTTTCAGTGCAACTGAGGTCATGCAGAGACGCACACACAGCACAGCCACTGAGGTCATGCAGAGACACACACCACACCGCAGCCACTGAGGTCATGCAGAGACACACACACAGCACAGCCACTGAGGTCGTGCAGAGACACACACGCACACACACACACACACACACAGACACACAAAGACAGAGACGCACACACACACAGACTGACAGACAGGTGCATTTTCCCAGCTGTGTGCGAGTTGCAGCTGTAATTCATTTTGGGCTAGGACCACTGTCTGTCTGTCTGTCTGTCTCTGTCTGTGTGTCTGTGAGTCTGTATCTGTCTGTCTATCTGCCTGCCTGTCTGTGTGTCTGTGTGTCTGTATCTGTCTGTCTGTCTGTCTGCCTGCCTGTCTGTCTCTGTCTGTGTGTCTGTAGCTGTCTGTCTGACTGCCTGTCTCTGTCTGTGTGTCTGTGTGTCTGTGTGTCTGTAACTGTCTGTCTGTCTGCCTGCCTGCCTGTCTGTCTGTCTCTGTCTGTCTGTCTGTCTCTGTGTGTCTGTGTGTCTGTATCTGTCTGCCTGCCTGCCTGCCTGTCTGTCTGTCTCTGTCTGTCTGTCTGTCTGCCTGCCTGTCTGTCTGTCTGTCTCTGTGTGTCTGTATCTGTCTGTCTGTCTGTCTGCCTGTCTGTCTGTCTGTCTCTGTGTGTCTGTGTGTCTGTATCTATCTGTCTGTCTGTCTGCCTGTCTGTCTGTCTCTGTCTGTGTGTCTGTGTGTCTGCATTGTCATTGAAGAACATCATTTTTTAATTTATAAATAAAAATTGGATATTAAAACTCCCCAAAGAATTACATTTGCTCACAACCCACCCAAATTCTGAGTAAGAAATACACGCCCCTCAGTGGTTAGCAAAAAAACTCAAAATAACCCCCCCTTCCCCTCAATGTGATTATTCATGTGTCCTAAGCATGACTAGTTTGAGGACGTGCCAACACTGTCATAGAAACTCCCCTTATAACCCTGTTCTGAAATCCACCCACGATTCCACTGCTTCCTCTATTAGAAATATGTTATTTTACAGCCAGTCATAGTTCTGTTTAGCATTGAATTGTCTACTCTTTGGTGTTTCAATTGAAGACACTGAGAAAGACTGCTAGCCGCTAGTCATTGAATTTACACTGAAGACACTAAGGGGTAGCTGTAATAAAGTGTTCACGATTGTCACAAACCAGTTGCAAATGAGTCAGAAGTCTAGGGCGGTCCACGGTTCAAATCCCAGCTCAACCCCTGACTCATTGTGTGACCCTGAGCAAGTCACTTAACCTCCTTGTGCTCCGTCTTTCAGGTGAGACGTAGTTGTAAGTGACTCTGCAGCTGATGCATAGTTCACACACCCTAGTCTCTGTAAGTCGCCTTGGATAAAGGCGTCTGCTAAATAAACAAACAAATCCTCAAAAGGCTTAGTTTGGATATAAAGTATGCGATACGCAAATGGTGAATCAGCTGTGTGCAATATGATCTCAAATAACTATCAATTGGTTATGGAGGTTGTGTGATCCAGTGGTTAAAGAAAAGGGCTTGTAACCAGGAGGTCCCCGGTTCAAATCCCAGCTCAACCCCTGACTCATTGTGTGACCCTGAGCAAGTCACTTAACCTCCTTGTGCTCTTTCGGGTGAGACGTTCAATCAATCAATATTTATTTTATATAGCGCCTTTCATAGTGGGCCACCATCACAAAGCACTTTACAAGATAGTGAGGAACAATGCAAATACATTAAATACAGTGAAATACAGGACATTAAATACAAACAGGAAAAAACAATGCAAATACAATTCCCTTATAGAAAAAAAACTATATTTTTAATATATGGTAGAAAAGTATGATCCTTATATTTTTCATAAATAGAAATTGGCCCCTTTTATATATATTTAAAATATATGGGATATATTTTAGTCTGTAAATCATATATTTAGTATGTTATAAATATATGGCGCACCATATATTTTCATTAGTCTGTAATCCATATAAAATAAATATATGGATTACAGACTGAAATATATATCCCATATATTTTAAATACATAAAAAGGGGCCAATTTCTATATATGAAAAATATAAGGATCAGACTTTTCTACCACCTATTAAAAATCTTTGTTCTATAAGGGTGTGGTCTCTGTAAGTCGCCTTGGATAAAGGCGTCTGCTAAATAAACAACTAATATGGCGAAATGCAGTAAGCATGTGGAAGCTGCTGGAGATTGAGACACTTAGAGTTGCATCAATTTGTTCAGAACTTTTGAAAGCACGATTAAAACAGTTGCAGTTCTTGCTGGCATTTCCCAGTCTGCTTTATCTCTTGCGTTGCCAGTTGTAGTTGCTCAATGCATTTGAGGCGAACATTCAAGTACCTAATTTTCACTAAAGTCAGGGGCTTACAAGCCTTGAAAACACATTTTCTATGACATTTCTGGTTCCCCTCAACTCTGCTATTCCTAATCTACATTAATGATTTAGATTCTGGTATAGTAACTTGTTAAATTTGCAGACGACACAAAAATAGGAGGAGTGGCAAACACTGTTGCAGCAGCAAACGTCATTCAAAATGATCTAGACAGCATTCAGAACTGGGCAGACACATGGCAAATGAAATTTAATAGAGAAAAGTGTAAAGTATTGCATGCAGGCAATAAAAATGTGCATTATAAATATCATATGGGAGATACTGAAATTGAAGAAGGGAACTATGAAAAAGACTTAGGAGTTTATGTTGACTCAGAAATGTCTTCAACTAGACAATGTGGGGAAGCTATAAAAAAAAGGCCAACAAGATGCTCGGATATATTGTGAGAAGTGTTGAATTTAAATCAAAGGAAGTAATGTTAAAACTTTACAATGCATTAGTAAGACGAGCAACCAAAGAAGAGCAACCAGAATTATCCCAGGTTTAAAAGGCATGTTGTATGCAGACAGGTTAAAATAATTGAATCTATTCAGTCTTGAACAAAGAAGACTACGCGGCGATCTGATTCAAACATTCAAAATCCTAAAAGGTATAGACAATGTCGACCCAGGGGACTTTTTTGACCTGAAAAAAGAAATAAGGACCAGGGGTCACAAATGGAGATTAGATAAAGGGGCATTCAGAACAGAAAATAGGAGGCACTTTTTTACAAAGAGAATTGTGAGGGTCTGGAACGAACTCCCCAGTAATGTTGTTGAAGCTGACACCCTGGGATCCTTCAAGAAGCTGCTTGATGAGATTCTGGGATCAATAAGCTACTAACAACCAAACGAGCAAGATGGGCTGAATGGCCTCCTGTCGTTTGGAAACTTTCTTGTGTTCTTATGTTCTTATGTTCTAATAGATGCACCCATGTCCCACTAACCCCACCAGTATAGGAAAAACACACTTATTCTATTAGTGTGCAGGTGGTTTGTAATTGTGTACAATTTAACACTGCACTGACAGTATACATTTGGATTATAGACTAGGCTAGTCATAATAATACAAATTAGTGGTGTGGAGTAGTGGTTAGGGCTCTGGACTCTTGACCAGAGGGTCGTGGATTCAATCCCAGGTGGGGGACACTGCTGCTGTACCCTTGAGCAAGGTACTTTACCTAGATTGCTCCAGTAAAAACCCAACTGAATTATTTGGAAATTGTATGTAAAAAATTAATAATAATGTGATATATGTATAATGTGATATCTTGTAATAATTGTACGTCGCCCTGGATAAGGGCGTCTGCTAAGAAATAATAATAATAATATTTACAAGGCAGCGCACTGAAGCCTGTTGTGGTTTGAACACTGTGGGCATCAAAATAGCCCATCACAACAAACGAGGGGCTTAAAATGTGACAACAGTATTTAGAAACATATTTTCTATTGAAATAAGTCTATATTCACTTCCACCATAAGCACCCTCTAAGAAAGGCATGTTAGTGAATAATACAAAATAATTTGTGAACTAGGTATTTTGCGAAATGCATGTACAAATATTTTAAAAGTTTCAGAGCATTTTTTAAAATCTTTAAGTATACATCATATGTTGTTTTTAGCAATAGTGAAATACAGTATTTTCAGGTCTCCATGTGCCCATTTCATGTCTTTGAAAAGCAAATATTTACATTGATAGTTTAGTATATGATACAAATAGTTCAAAATAATGACAAATAAAAATTGCATCCTCATTTAATTAATTTGGTGACCCCTTATTTTATTTCTGTAAAATGTATTATAGAATTATTTTATCCTACAAAGAAAAAAAAACAGACAATGGAGTACTCCTATTGAAGATGAATGCTATCTGTTTCATACATAAGAACATAAGAACATAAGAAAGTTTACAAACGAGAGGAGGCCATTCAGCCCATCTTGCTCGTTTGGTTGTTAGTAGCTTATTGATCCCAGAATCTCATCAAGCAGCTTCTTGAAGGATCCCAGGGTGTCAGCTTCAACAACATTACTGGGGAGTTGGTTCCAGACCCTCACAATTCTCTGTGTAAAAAAGTGCCTCCTATTTTCTGTTCTGAATGCCCCTTTATCTAATCTCCATTTGTGACTCCTGGTTCTTGTTTCTTTTTTCAGTCCCCTGGGTCGACAGGACGGGGTAATTAGAACATAAGAACATAAGAAAGTTTACAAACGAGAGGAGGCCCCATTCGGCCCATCTTGCTCGTTTGGTTGTTAGTAGCTTATTGATCCCAGAATCTCATCAAGCAGCTTCTTGAAGGATCCCAGGGTGTCAGCTTCAACAACATTACTGGGGAGTGTTGGAACATTTTATTTAGATATAAATGATGTTTTTGTCTTCGAATACAACCTGACAGAATGGGTTAAACATTAAGTCAGATTCTGGTTAAATTACTAGTTAGACAGTAAGTTGATCTTTCTGGTCACTTTTGTCCTTCTTAAGACAAGGCTCCAAGACAATCTGAAATAGATGTTGTCCTCTCCTTTGTCCAGTTCTAACAAGAAAGGCATTTAGGGTGGAATATTATTTTTGTGTTAGAGGTACCAACACATTCTTAAATATATTTACAGACTGGAGGGTTATAAAAAAAAAACTAGCTACTTCAAAGAGGAACTGGATTGAACCAGATGCTTGGAAGCTAGGGTTAGGACAATGGACAATTAACCGAGTGATAAGAGATTTGTGTCTTTGTCTGATTGTTAAAGAAAAATCACGATGTCACTGAAAGACTGCATTTAAACTGAGAATACTGAAATGTTCTTTGTATTGCTCTGATCCGTGCTTGGGGGGAGGATACCTGCAAACTGTTGTCACCGTGTAACCTTTAAGATGTCTGGTTGTAACTTTGGAACTCAGAACTTTTATCTTCAATAAACTACACTTATCTGGACTCGAACAAGCTTCTCACAACAGGGAGTTGGTTCCAGACCCTCACAATTCTCTGTGTAAAACAGTGCCTCCTATTTTCTGTTCTGAATGCCCCTTTATCTAATCTCCATTTGTGACCCCTGGTCCTTGTTTTGTTTTTCAGGTCGAAAAAGTCAATGATAAAGAGAATCTGAAAATATGAAAACTTCTCTGTGCATTTTACATAGGCTAATACTCATGCTTACATTAAGGAAGATTAAATAGTACTCCTTTCGTAAGTAAATAAGTGACGAGCTTTCATTTGATCAGAAAGGGGATTATGATTTCATCTTATTACAGCTGAATCCGTGTCTCAGTCTCTTACGAGTCAAAAAAATAAACTCCAGCCAAGCTCAGCAAAGACATTGTGTGGTCCAGTGGTTAAAGAAAAGGGCTTGTAACCAGGAGGTCCCCGGTTCAAATCCCACCTCAGTCACTGATTCATTGTGTGACCCTGAGCAAGTCACTTAACCTCCTTGTGCTCCGTCTTTCGGGTGAGACGTAGTTGTAAGTGACTCTGCAGCTGATGCATAGCTCACACACCCTAGTCTCTGCGAGTCGCCTTGGATAAAGGCGTCTACTAAATAAACAAATAATAATAATAGAGGTATTTAAAATTGTCAATGGGGTTTGACAAAGTAACTGCTGAGAATTTTTTCTCACAGGTCACAGAGAACAGAACCAGGGGCCATCGGTGGCAAATGAAGACGGATATTCAGAACCGAGGGCAGAAGGAGCTTTTTCACAGAAAGGGAGGTGAGCCATTGAAACAGGGCGCCGGACAGAGTTGTTGAAGCAGAGACTGAAATCGGTTGCTTCGAAACTAGACTGGATGCTGTCATGAGCAATACTGTATTACCCTCTCTGTGACCACAGTAAGACTTTGACCTGGCTGCCTAGAGGAAGGGCGGTCTGTTTAGCCAAGTATTCCCAGAGGTTTCATTTCCCCTGCTAACTTGGTTTGGTTTTTTTTTTGTTTTCATTTTCTGACACTAAAGCGAGCAATAAAAATGTGCATTATAAATATCATATGGGAGATACTGAAATTGAAGAAGGGAACTATGAAAAAGACCAAGGAGTTTATGTTGACTCAGAAATGTCTTCATCTAGACAATGTGGGGAAGCTATAAAAAAGGCTAACAAGATGCTCAGATATATTGTGAGAAGTGTTGAATTTAAATCAAGGGAAGTAATGTTAAAACTTTACAATGCATTAGTAAGACCTCACCTAGAATATTGTGTTCAGTTCTGGTCACCTCGTTACAAAAAGGATATTGCTGCTCTAGAAAGAGTGCAAAGAAGAGCAACCAGAATTATCCCGGGTTTAAAAGGCATGTCGTATGCAGACAGGCTAAAAGAATTGAATCTATTCAGTCTTGAACAAAGAAGACTACGCGGTGATCTGATTCAAGCATTCAAAATCCTAAAAGGTATAGACAATGTCGACCCAGGGGACTTTTTTGACTTGAAAAAAGAAACAAGGACCAGGGGTCACAAGTGGAGATTAGATAAAGGGGCATTCAGAACAGAAAATAGGAGGTACTTTTTTACACAGAGAATCGTGAGGGTCTGGAACCAACTCCCCAGTAATGTTGTTGAAGCTGACACCCTGGGATCCTTCAAGAAGCTGCTTGATGAGATTCTGGGATCAATAAGCTACTAACAACCAAACGAGCAAGATGGGCTGAATGGCCTCCTCTCGTTTGGAAACTTTCTTATGTTCTTATGTTATGTTCTTAAGCAGAAGTGGGCTGAATGGCCGTATCTCGCTCTGGAATTTCTTACGTTCATATTTAATAACTACTTCAGAAGGAGGTTCCTGTTTCTTTCATCAAAATTCAGGGTAGCTTCTAAAGAAAACTCAGACAAGCTGATATTGGGCTCTGTGTGTCAATGCTTTTTCCTTCCTATCTTGTCTTTTCGTAGGTTTCTGTGACTCATAGACATAGCAGCGATGTTTTTAAAATCATTCCTGTAACTTAGTTTCACCCCGCTGTGGTAGTTCACTTACGACGTTCCAAATTACTTTCTCATGCAAATGCTCAAATCGCATTATGATACCGAAGCTATGATGTATATCTTAAATAACAATGACAATAAATGCATTTTGTTTTGGTTTATTTGAGATTTGAAGGTGTTTTATTTAAAACTTCACATCAGTAACGGAACTGAAATACAGAAACAGATCATTGCAGAGTTTTTTAGACTCAAACAAAAGTTGTATGCAATATTCTTAAAATCAATGAAAGCATTGGGAAGCATGTTTAGGGTACAGACAAGTAGAAACACGGTAAACTGCAGAATTGCTGTGTGCAAATTTAACCTAGTAAACTTCTATATGTAGAAATAAGCTTAATTTCTGCAGCTATATCGTCACCATAAACAGACCGCTAAAGAGACCTGGATTAGTCCACATTAAAAGCGGTCTGCTTTATAAAAAGCCCTACAGGTTAATATTTCAGTCAGGTTTCTTATCTTATATAACAAAATGGAAACTTCTGGGTGTGAGAATTTCCGTTCAGTAAATCACTGATATTAGAAACAGTAGGCACTCATGTGTGAAAATGTTAGACCACTTTGTGCTTTAATCAGGCATCTAAAAACAAAGAAGTCTCCTGCATTTAAGAATTTGTGGCTTCTTTTTCTCTTACTGTTTTAAATTAACTGCATGCGTGGCCTATTATAGTAATTGTTTAAATTAGACAATCTTTAATTTGCTTATTTTGGCAATTTTATAAGATTTGCAATTCCAGTGGTTTGGTTTCGTACGCACAACAAATCAAAACTACAGAACAAAGGGGTGTTCTGATAAATGTGCACGCTGCTGTAAATAAAACAAATGTAACGTTACTTACCAAAGACCACGTAGGCCAAAATATTCAGACGCCAGGTCATTGTAACAGATCCTGTCTTGTTGTGAGCTGAACACAGAGTGCAGTGCAATTTCTAAGTGTTTGTGTACAGCTGCATTGAGAAACTCACTGAGCGCTGCAGCATTGAAAAGTTGACTCACTGACACACACAGTGACAGACAAACACACACACACACACAGTGACAGACATGCACACACACACACACACACACACAGACAGACAGGCAGGCACACACACACACACACAGAGAGACAGACAGGCAGGCACACACACACACACACACACACACACACACACACAGAGAGACAGACAGGCAGGCACACACACACACACTCACACACAGAGACACAGTGACAGACATGCACACACACACACAGTGACAGACATGCACACACACACACACACACACACACACAGACAGACAGGCAGGCACACACACACACACACACACAGACAGACAGGCAGGCACACACACGCACACACACAGAGACAGACAGGCACACACACACACACACACACGCACACACACACACACACACACACACGGCTAAATTCAATCAAAAGGACAGTGCATAAATATTTGAAAAAAACCCTGCCCTTTCCTGCCAGTTAAAGAAAACCGTCTGCACTCTCACATTTTGAAAGAGAAACTGCTTCACAGTGCCAGATTGTATTTTGAAATTTCAAATGTCATTTTATTTATTATTATTATTATTATTATTATTATTATTATTATTATTATTATTTATTTATTTATTTTTTTTTACCTCTCCCCTCCTGTCCTGTTTTTCCTTCAGTCGTTCTGAGCGGTTCTGGGTTCTGTCGCTCCCCCAACATCGAGTTCTTGTCATTTTAAAATCTGCCTTCACCTGCCTTTGAGAAGCTTGCCTTGAGAGTCCTAACTGCCAGGGGCACTTCAGAGTGGTATTGACAGCCGTCAGTAAAGATGTACCAGTCAGGACTAATCGACTCTTCTGCTGTCACATTCATCGAAGGGGGAAGATTTTCTCGGAGGTTCGAGGCTAGCTTTCGTGTTTATAATCCTTTGTTAGGATAGTGAATCCTAGGATATCACTGGAAACTTCAGTAAGATTGCCCTGAGCTAAAGTGGAGAGACAAAATCACCCCCCAGTTAAAGCATTCTCACTACTCCAGACTGCTTTTCGGTACTTGTGAAACCTAAGGCTGTGTGGTCCAGTGGTTAAAGAAAAGGGCTTGTAACCAGGAGATCCCAGGTTCAAATCCCACCTCAACCACTGACTCATTGTGTGACCCTGAGCAAGTCACTTCACCTCCTTGTGCTCCGTCTTTCGGGTGAGATGTAATTGTAAGTGACTCTGCAGCTGATGCACAGTTCACACACCCTAGTCTCTGTAAGTCGCCTTGGATAAAGACGTCTGCTAAATAAATAGTAGTAATAGTATTTGGGCCACGTATCTGTGCATGCAAGGCTGGTCTGAGATGGGGGCAGGAAATTCAACTTTCAAAGCTTCGTTCATGTCCTGGCTTAAAGTTTTGTTCAAAGCTTCCACCTCTTTCACTATCTCTACTGCTGCTGATGGGTTAAAGATGGAGCGGTTTAACATTTTTCCCACGTTGAGTTACTTAAGGTCATGTCTGCTCTCTGCATTCTCTGGGACCCTGCCAGAACTGTCACTGATTGTAACAGTGTGCTGGCAGAGCCTGTGTCCTCCCTCTCTCCTGACTGACTACGCAGACTTGCTGAACATTTTCAGTTTTACAGCCAACTCAGCTGATCCACTCCTGAACTTTCTCTCTCTCTCTCTCTCTCTCTCTCTCTCTCTCTCTCTCTCTCTCTCTCTCTGGATCTGCTGTTAGTTAAAAAGTTAACAGCCCTTTAAAAGGTCTCTCTTTCTTGTTCTTAATTGGTTCTTCTTCCTCTTTGGACTGAAATTCCTGCTCTGTCTCTTGACTATTATTTCAGAGGTCCTTGTCTCTTCCTGCCAGGGCAGCCTCTTGATAGGCTCCCTCATGCAATGAATAATCGCCTTCACTCATTACATTATGTCCTGTAAGACTATCCTGTCTAATGGGTTCTGTCGCTTCTCCAATATTGAGTTCTTGTCATTTTAAAATCTGCCTTCACCTGCCTTTGGGAAGGTTGTCGGGAGAACCCTAATTGCCGGGGGCACTTCAGAGTGGTCCCCGGTTCAAATCCCACCTCAGCCACTGACTCATTGTGTGATCCTGAGCAAGTCACTGAACCTCCTTGTGCTCCGTCTTTCGGGTGAGACGTAGTTGTAAGTGACTCTGCAGCTGATGCACAGTTCACACACCCTAGTCTCTGTAAGTCGCCTTGGATAAAGTTGTCTGCTAAATAAACAAATAATAATAATAATGCTCAGAGATAATCTTCCCGAGAACGTTATTGACCGATTCCTCTCACTCCACATTCCTTTTGATTAAGTCCATTAATTGATCCGTCTTTTTAGTATTTATAAGAATCTGTTCAAAAAGCCTTGTATTTGCTAGACTTAGATCAACCAGAATTTGTGCACATGTTTTAAAGTTACCTCTTGAATCAGAAGCTGTGTAGTCCAGTGGTAGGAGGCTGTGTGGTCCAGTGGTTAAAGAAAAGGGCTTGTAACCAGGAGGTCCCCGGTTCAAATCCCACCTCAGCCACTGACTCATTGTGTGACCCTGAGCAAGTCACTTCACCTCCTTGTGCTCCGTCTTTTGGGTGAGACGTAGTTGTAAGTGACTCTGCAGCTGATGCATAGTTCACACACCCTAGTCTCTGTAAGATGCCTCACATCCTTTAAAACACAGTACAGAATTTGGAATTTTTAATTTGGAATCAGCCATTATTTTTTCTCTTCTTCACTGACATCAAACTGGTTCCAGAATTCCATTTTCTTGTATCACAGATGTGGGAGAGGACGGACACTTGCACCCATATTTGCATTCTCCTCTCCATCATCGGGCGGCCCACAATTGGCCGAGCGCCGCCCCGGGTGGGGAGGGCTTAGGTCGGCAGGGCAATCCACGGTTCACAGCGCACCAGCGACCCCCTGTGGCTGACAGAGCGGGTCTGCAGTGGAGCCGTTCAGATCTGTGTTGTTCTCCAGGACTATAGGTCTGGTGGCTTTGCTTGTGGATCCGCAGTGGCAGACGGCTTGGCAGGAACACATTTCGGAGGACGCGTGTTTCAGCCTCTGTTTCCGTGTGGCGGGGGGGTTGCAGCGGTGAACCGGGATACAAATAACAATTGGGCATTCCAAACTGGGGAGAAAAACCGGGGTAAAAAACATTGTCGAAAAAAGGTGAATCAGTCCCATGGTCACCCTATTGACAGTGCTATGGCAGGTGAATCAGTCCCATGGTCACTCTATTGACAGTGCTATGGCAGGTGAATCATGCCATGGTCACCCTATTGACAGTGATATGGCAGGTGAATCAGTCCCATGGTCACCCTATTGACAGTGCTATGGCAGGTGAATCAGTCCCATGGTCACTCTATTGACAGTGCTATGGCAGGTGAATCATGCCATGGTCACCCTATTGACAGTGATATGGCAGGTGAATCAGTCCCATGGTCACCCTATTGACAATGCTATGGCAGGTGAATCAGTCCCATGGTCACTCTATTGACAGTGCTATGGCAGGTGAATCAGTCCCATGGTCACTATTGACAGTGCTATGGCAGGTGAATCATGCCATGGTCACCCTATTGACAGTGATATGGCAGGTGAATCAGTCCCATGGTCACCCTATTGACAGTGCTATGGCAGGTGAATCAGTCCCATGGTCACTCTATTGACAGTGCTATGGCAGGTGAATCATGCCATGGTCACCCTATTGACAGTGATATGGCAGGTGAATCAGTCCCATGGTCACCCTATTGACAATGCTATGGCAGGTGAATCAGTCCCATGATCACCCTGTTGTTAAATGTGATCAGTTTTTTTAATCAGGTGACAGTGGTGTGTGTAATTATGGAATATTACTGAAATAGTATATTTATAAGCCTCTTCCTTCCTTAAAACTCACAATCTCATCAGAACATAAGTTCCAAACTTCCTTCTTTACAATGTATTACAAGTAACCATAACCTACAAACAAGTTCATCACAGTGCATGGTCATTTCCCAACTTGCTTTTTACTATCCATTCGTTTACTCTGGTTTGCCTTTCTTTTAATATGCTTTACCAGACCTCTCTGTGCTTTACAATGCTTCCCTATGCTTTACCAGACCTCTCTGTGCTTTACAATGCTTCCCTATGCTTTACCAGACCTCTCTGTGCTTTACAATGCTTCCCTATGCTTTACCAGACCTCTCTGTGCTTTACAATGCTTCCCTATGTTTTACCAGACCTCTCTGTGCTTTACAATGCTTCCCTATGCTTTACCAGACCTCTCTGTGCTTTACAATGCTTCCCTATGCTTTACCAGACCTCTCTGTGCTTTACAATGCTTCCCTATGCTTTACCAGACCTCTATGTGCTTTACAATGCTTCCCTATGCTTTACCAGACCTCTCTGTGCTTTACAATGCTTCCCTATGTTTTACCACACCTCTCTGTGCTTTACAATGCTTCCCTATGCTTTACCAGACCTCTCTGTGCTTTACAATGCTTCCCTATGCTTTACCAGACCTCTCTGTGCTTTACAATGCTTCCCTATGCTTTACCAGACCTCTCTGTGCTTTACAATGCTTCCCTATGCTTTACCAGACCTCTCTGTGCTTTACAATGCTTCCCTATGTTTTACCACACCTCTCTGTGCTTTACAATGCTTCCCTATGCTTTACCAGACCTCTCTGTGCTTTACAATGCTTCCCTATGCTTTACCAGACCTCTCTGTGCTTTACAATGCTTCCCTATGCTTTACCAGACCTCTCTGTGCTTTACAATGCTTCCCTATGCTTTACCAGACCTCTCTGTGCTTTACAATGCTTCCCTATGCTTTACCAGACCTCTTAGATTTTAAAATGTCCCATTTTTGTCAGTTTTTTCCTAATGGAAAACTACAAAGCGGTGTGCAATTTGGGCAGCAGTGTGGAGTAGTGGTTAGGGCTCTGGACTCTTGACCGGAGGGGGACACTGCTGCTGTACCCCTTGAGCAAGGTACTTTACCTAGATTGCTCCAGTAAAAACCCAACTGTATAAATGGGTAATTGTATGTAAAAATAATGTGATATCTGTATAATGTGATATCTTGTAACAATTGTAAGTCGCCCTGGATAAGGGCGTCCGCTAAGAAATAAATAATAATAATTTAATATGTCAATGTAACATTATTCAGCGGGTTTAATTTTACTTTAAGCAAAATTAGGGCAATGTAAAAATTCTGGCCTCAGCTGTAGAGGCTATCTTTAGAGTCGAAACCTAGGTTAACATAGAAAATGGAACAAACACCAATGTGGTCAACACACAAAAGAAAAAAAACAGTGGTATTGAGATCACACAGGGCTGGCTGGTGACACATTGGTCTCTCGGCCAGCCACTCGCATTACATTCACAGAACAGGACCTTATATGGGTATATGCAGTGGCTGGTGACTTTATCTATCCTCTACACCACGATTATAGATGCAACAGTTTCACTAACTCCTAACGTGATTACATTGATTTCGACAGCTGTCTTCCTGTCTGATCTGTGTGTGTGTGTCTTAAAAAGCACGCTTTATCATTCAAAGTATCATATTGCTTTCACAATAAAAAATAAAGTATTTGCTGTAGATCGCACGGTGAGATAAAGCCCAGCGAAAGCATTGTGAAGCACAGAGAGGTCTGGTAAAGCATAGGGAAGCATTGTAAAGCACAGAGAGGTCTGGTAAAGCATAGGGAAGCATTGTAAAGCACAGAGAGGTCTGGTAAAGCATAGGGAAGCATTGTAAAGCACAGAGAGGTCTGGTAAAGCATAGGGAAGCATTGTAAAGCACAGAGAGGTCTGGTAAAGCATAGGGAAGCATTGTAAAGCACAGAGAGGTCTGGTAAAGCATAGGGAAGCATTGTAAAGCACAGAGAGGTCTGGTAAAGCATAGGGAAGCATTGTAAAGCACAGAGAGGTCTGGTAAAGCACAGGGAAGCATTGTAAAGCACAGAGCGGTCTGGTAAAGCATAGGGAAGCATTGTAAAGCACAGAGAGGTCTGGTAAAGCATAGGGAAGCATTGTAAAGCACAGAGAGGTCTGGTAAAGCATAGGGAAGCATTGTAAAGCACAGAGAGGTCTGGTAAAGCATAGGGAAGCATTGTAAAGCACAGAGAGGTCTGGTAAAGCATAGGGAAGCATTGTAAAGCACAGAGAGGTCTGGTAAAGCATAGGGAAGCATTGTAAAGCACAGAGAGGTCTGGTAAAGCATAGGGAAGCATTGTAAAGCACAGAGAGGTCTGGTAAAGCATAGGGAAGCATTGTAAAGCACAGAGAGGTCTGGTAAAGCATAGGGAAGCATTGTAAAGCACAGAGAGGTGTGGTAAAGCATAGGGAAGCATTGTAAAGCACAGAGAGGTCTGGTAAAGCATAGGGAAGCATTGTAAAGCACAGAGAGGTCTGGTAAAGCATATTAAGAAACATGGTAAACAATTGCAAACGAACACATTGCATAACCATGGAAAAAGCATATGGGGAAAACTGCAACACAACAGTGGTCTGCTTTTATCTAATATATATATAGAATTCTGATTCACCCTCTGTATTTAAACTCTTTGATTATATATAGAATTCTGTTTGCTGTGCACTTCTCGTTATAATGCTGTAGTAAAAAATAAATTCCTAAGATACGGGAAGTAGGCAAGTCTGTGGCAAAGAGCTTCCTGGTAAAACAATTCTGTGATCACAGACACCATTGTGTTGGGTAGCTGCTGTAGTTCTGTCCAGGGTTTTATATTAATGTTATTCAGTGTGGTCCTGCCAGCATTGCCCTGTGTGTGTACAGTACAGAGAAGGCTTTTGTGCTACAGAGGCTGGAAGCTTGCTGACATCATACACACACATAAGAACATAAGAAGGTTTACAAACGAGAGGAGGCCATTCAGCCCATCTTGCTCGTTTGGTTGTTAGTAGCTTATTGATCCCAGAATCTCATCAAGCAGCTTCTTGAAGGATCCCAGGGTGTCAGCTTCAACAACATTACTGGGGAGTTGGTTCCAGACCCTCACGATTCTCTGTGTAAAAAAAGTGCCTCCTATTTTCTGTTCTGAATGCCCCTTTATCTCATCTCCATTTGTGACCCCTGGTCCTTGTTTCTTTTTTCAGGTCGAAAAAGTCCCCTGGGTCGACATTGTCAATACGTTTTAGAGTTTTGAATGCACACACACACACACACACACACACTCACACACTATCGTGTGCAAATATACTAGAACACTTTAAGATTTGTCATATATTTTACATACCTACCTGAATGAAAACCTCTGGATGTGAGAATTTCCGCTATCGGTGATATTACAAACAGTAGGCACTCACGTGTGAAAATGCTAGACCGCTTTGTGCTTTAATCAGGCACCTTAAAACAACTTCTAAAAAATCTCCTGCGTTTGGCCATATGTGGCTTACTCTCGCTGTTTAAAATTAACTGCATGTGTCTATGACTCATTCTTTAAATTAGACAGTCACTAAATGGCTTGTTTTCAGTTTCAGCTGTTTGATTTTATCCTCACAAGAAGTTAAAACTTCAGAACTGGGCAGACACATGGCAAATGACATTTAATAGAGAAACGTGTAAAGTATTGCATGCAGGCAATAAAAATGTACATTATAAATATCATATGGGAGATACTGAAATTGAAGAAGGGAACTATGAAAAAGACCTAGGAGTTTATGTTGACTCAGAAATGTCTTCATCTAGACAATGTGGGGAAGCTATAAAAAAGGCCAAGATGCTCGAAAATACTGTGAGAAGTGTTGAATTTAAATTAAGGGAAGTAATGTTAAAACTTTACAATGCATTAGTAAGACAATGCAAAGGTATAGACAATGTCGACCCAGGGGACTTTTTTGACCTGAAAAAAGAAACAAGGACCAGGGGTCACAAATGGAGATTAGATAAAGGGACATTCAGAACAGAAAACAGGAGGCACTTTTTTACACAGAGAATTGTGAGGGTCTGGAACCAACTCCCCAGTAATGTTGTTGAAGCTGACACCCTGGGATCCTTCAAGAAGCTGCTTGATGAGATTCTGGGATCAATAAGCTACTAACAACCAAACGAGCAAGATGGGCCGAATGGCCTCCTCTCGTTTGGAAATTTTCTTATGTTCTTAACTTCTGAAGCAATGTTGCGTTCTGATGCAGTCGCACACTGCTGTGTGCATGTAATTTCACTGAGCAGCTGGGTAATAAAATTGGTAACGTCCTCATCCTATCTTCTAAAATAGAATCCCTCACTCAAGACCGTGTTTACAGAAGTGAAAAAAACAGTGTTCAGTGAATTAAACCACATCAAGGAGGAACATATTAAAGTATGAAACTGTTTGCCTCATGCACTTTGCACTTTCCCCAGATCAAAGCCTTTTAAAAGGTACGCCCCTGTAAACAGCAGAAACACACTGCCTGTAGAAAGTCTACACCCCCTTGAACTGTTTCCATATTTTGCTGTGTCAGTGCCTCAGAGTTTCATGCATTTAAATGAGGATTTATTTTCCACTTATCTACACACTGTTATTGGGGAAAAAGTTTTTATTGAGAAAAAAATGACATATTAAAAATACAAAACTGAAAGATCATAGTTGGATAAGTCTCCACTCCCCTGAGTTAATACTTGGTGGAAGCACCTTTGGCAGCAATTAAAGCTGTGAGTCTGTTGGGATAGGTCTCTGCCAACTTTGCACACCTAGATTTGGCAATATTTGACCATTCTTCTTTACAGAACTGTTCAAGCTCTGTCAAGTTCCTTGGGGAGCGTTGATGGACAGCAATCTTCAAGTCATGCCACACATTTTCGATTGGATTTAGGACATTTACCTTTTTGTTCCTTAGCCACTCCAGTGTAGCTTTGGCTGTGTGCTTTGGGTCGTTGTCATGCTGAAAGGTGAACTTCCGTCCCAGTTTCAGCTTTCTTGCAGAGGCAGCAGGTTTTCCTCAAGGACTTCTCTGTACTTTGCTCCATTCATTTTCCCTTCTATCCTGACAAGTGGCCCAGTCCCTGCCGATGAGAAACATCCCCATAACATGATGCTGCCACCACCATGATTCACAGTAGGGATGGTGTTCTTTGGGTGATGTGCTGTGTTGGGTTTGCGCCAAACATAACGCTTTGCATTTAGGCCAAAAAGTTCCATTTTAGTTTCGTCAGACCACAAAACTTTTTGCCACATGGCTACAGAATCTCCTGAGTGTTTTTTTGCATACTTCAAACAGGATTCAAGGTGGGCTTTCTTGAGTAATGGCTTCCTTCTTGCCACCCTACCATACAGACCAGATTTGTGGAGTGCTTGGTATATTGTTGTCACATGCACACTTTGACCAGTCTTGGCCATAAAAACCTATAGCTCTTGCAAAGTTGCCATTGGCCTCTTGGTAGCCTCTCTGATCAGTCTCCTCCTTGCTCGGTCATCCAGTTTGGAGGGACGGCCTGATCTAGGCAGGGTCTTGGTGGTGCCATACCCCTTCCACTTCTTAATAATCGTCTTGACCGTGCTCCAAGGGATATTCAAGGCCTTTGATATTTTTTTATACCCATCCCCTGATCTGTGCCGTTCAACAACTTTGTCCCGGAGTTTCTTTTGAAAGCTCCCTGGTGCTCATGGTTGAGTCTTTGCTTTGAAATGCACTACCCTACAGAAAGTGCTGAATTTATCCTGAAATCATGTGAATCACTGCAATTTAACACAGGTGGAGGCCACTTAACTTGGTGTGTGATTTTGAAGGCGATTGGTTACACCTGAGCTAATTTAGGATTGCTATTACAAGGGGGGTGGACACTTATCCAACCAAGCTATTTCAGTTTTTATTTTTAATTAATTTTCTACAAATGTCTAAAATCTTTTTTTCACTTGGGAAGTTGTGGGGTAGGATGTGTAGATAAATGAAAAAAAAACAACAATTTTAATGCATTTTAATTCCAGGCTATAAGGCAAAAAAAGGTGAACATTTTCAAAGGGGGTGTAGACTTTCTATAGGCACTGTATAAAATCACTGAGAGGTTTAGATCGGGCGCTCAGAGACTGTCAACGACAACGTTACAAAATGCTCAAACCACAACAGGATCAACAAAACCGAATGCATTAATATCAAGATTTTGCCTGTTTTGTTTTAGACTTAATGGCTTTGTAATATGGTTCTCTGCTGTGTCAGGGAGGAGCTTTACTTGCTCTTATCTGCCCCTTATTTTACTGCATTTAATCCTGAACTTTAGAGTACTGTAATCTGTCACAAGTGTTATTTCATCTGTAGTATTTTGTATTTAATTATATCCTGATGTAACTATCACTGACACTGTTATCTGCTCCGTTATTGAATCGTATTTTGTCACACTTGTACTTGCTAGAACCAAAGTCATTGTATTTATCTTGCTCTTAATTGTATTATTACTTGTACTGTGATTCTTGAAATGAAACACACTCTCAGCGAGATTAGAAGGAGACACCCCGCACACCACAGATTAATTTATATAAAACTGAGGTACAGGGAGAGAATGGAACACACTCTGAACGCGATTAGAAGGAGACACCCCTACACTTACAAACATGTTTTAACACATCTGTAAATAGCAAAGTAACTTTGCAATCTGATTTTTTCTGAGAATCCTGACTGCCAGGGACGCTGCACAGCGTGACCTATGAACTCCGTTAGCTCCACCCACTCTCTGTCGATATAAATGGAGGCATTCTTGCCACATGATTTGACCCGCAGCCCCAGCCCCAGCCCCCAGCCCCCAGCCCCCAGCCCCCAGCCCCAAGCCCCCAGCCCCCAGCCCCAACCCCAACCCCAACCCCAACCCCAACCCCAGCCCCAGCCCCCTGCCCCCAGCCCCCAGTTGTTGATGATGCAGAGTTCACCCCCTAGTCTCTGTAAGTTGCTTTGGATAAAAAGCGTCTGCTAAATGACTAATTAATAATAATAATGAATAACAAACTCAGCCCCCCTTAACCCAGCCGATAACTTTAGCCAAAGCTGTCTGTGTGAGAATCGGTTTCTGTTGGGTTTGATCCTGCATAGCACCTGTGCTGAAAATCTGCTTTTTAAGTGGGTACAACACTTTTAAAACAAGGCAAATCCTTTAGAGATCAAAGGCGCAGATAAAACAGGCACAGTTTGCCGATTGTAAAATTACAGCGAGAGAGAGAGAGAGTTATTCCTTTTCTGCCGTCTAAAAGGAGTACATAAAAACGATTACAATTCATATAAAAATAATTCAAACCTCACATTTCTGTGCTCTCAAAACCAACACGCCATGGTATAGGTGCGAGAGTGGGCCTGTGTTTGAACAAACCACAAATTAGAATAAACGGTTTCATAGTCGCCTTCGAACTGTGAATAAATAAAGCTGTAGAAATACAAAAGGGTTCTTAAAACACACAGAAAGAAATAATTAGTCTAGTGATCTCAAACTGCAGTTACAATGTAATTATAATACAGTCTAGTCTAGTGATCTCAAACTGCAGTTACAATGTAATTATAATACAGTCTAGTCTAGTGATCTCAAACTGCAGTTACAATGTAATTATAATACAGTCTAGTCTAGTGATCTCAAACTGCAGTTACAATGTAATTATAATACAGTCTAGTCTAGCGATCTCAAACTGCAGTTACAATGTAATTCAATACAGTCTAGTCTAGTGATCTCAAACTGCAGTTACAATGTAATTCAATACAGTCTAGTCTAGTGATCTCAAACTGCAGTTACAATGTAATTCAATACAGTCTAGTTTAGTGATCTCAAACTGCAGTTACAATGTAATTCCAGTCTAGTCTAGTGATCTCAAACTGCAGTTACAATGTAATTATAATACAGTCTAGTCTAGCGATCTCAAACTGCAGTTACAATCTAATTATAATACAGTCTAGTCTAGTGATCTCAAACTGCAGTTACAATGTCATTATAATACAGTCTAGTCTAGTGATCTCAAACTGCAGTTACAATCTAATTATAATACAGTCTAGTCTAGTGATCTCAAACTGCAGTTACAATGTAATTCCAGTCTAGTCTAGTGATCTTAAACTGCAGTTACAATGTAATTATAATACAGTCTAGTCTAGCGATCTCAAACTGCAGTTACAATCTAATTATAATACAGTCTAGTCTAGTGATCTCAAACTGCAGTTACAATGTCATTATAATACAGTCTAGTCTAGTGATCTCAAACTGCAGTTACAATGTGATTTAATACAGTCTAGTCTAGCGATCTCAAACTGCAGTTACAATGTAATTATAATACAGTCTAGTCTAGTGATCTCAAACTACAGTTACAATGTAATTATAATACAGTCTAGTCTAGTGATCTCAAACTACAGTTACAATGTAATTATAATACAGTCTAGTCTAGTGATCTCAAACTGCAGTTACAATGTCATTATAATACAGTCTAGTCCAGTGATCTCAAACTGCAGTTACAATGTGATTTAATAGTCTAGTCTAGTGATCTCAAACTGCAGTTACAATGTAATTCAATACAGTCTAGTCTAGTGATCTCAAACTACAGTTACAATGTAATTCAATACAGTCTAGTCTAGTGATCTCAAACTGCAGTTACAATGTAATTATAATACAGTCTAGTCTAGCGATCTCAAACTGCAGTTACAATGTAATTCAATACAGTCTAGTCTAGTGATCTCAAACTGCAGTTACAATGTAATTCAATACAGTCTAGTCTAGTGATCTCAAACTGCAGTTACAATGTAATTCAATACAGTCTAGTCTAGTGATCTCAAACTGCAGTTACAATGTAATTATAATACAGTCTAGTCTAGCGATCTCAAACTGCAGTTACAATCTAATTATAATACAGTCTAGTCTAGTGATCTCAAACTGCAGTTACAATGTCATTATAATACAGTCTAGTCTAGTGATCTCAAACTGCAGTTACAATCTAATTATAATACAGTCTAGTCTAGTGATCTCAAACTGCAGTTACAATGTAATTCCAGTCTAGTCTAGTGATCTTAAACTGCAGTTACAATGTAATTATAATACAGTCTAGTCTAGCGATCTCAAACTGCAGTTACAATCTAATTATAATACAGTCTAGTCTAGTGATCTCAAACTGCAGTTACAATGTCATTATAATACAGTCTAGTCTAGTGATCTCAAACTGCAGTTACAATGTGATTTAATACAGTCTAGTCTAGCGATCTCAAACTGCAGTTACAATGTAATTATAATACAGTCTAGTCTAGTGATCTCAAACTACAGTTACAATGTAATTATAATACAGTCTAGTCTAGTGATCTCAAACTACAGTTACAATGTAATTATAATACAGTCTAGTCTAGTGATCTCAAACTGCAGTTACAATGTCATTATAATACAGTCTAGTCCAGTGATCTCAAACTGCAGTTACAATGTGATTTAATAGTCTAGTCTAGTGATCTCAAACTACAGTTACAATGTAATTATAATGTAGTCTAGTGATCTCAAACTGCAGTTACAATGTAATTCAATACAGTCTAGTCTAGTGATCTCAAACTGCAGTTACAATGTAATTATAATACAGTCTAGTCTAGTGATCTCAAACTACAGTTACAATGTAATTATAATACAGTCTAGTCTAGTGATCTCAAACTGCAGTTACAATGTAATTCAATACAGTCTAGTCTAGTGACCTCAAACTGCAGTTATTATTATTATTTGTTTATTTAGCAGACGCCTTTATCCAAGGCGACTTACAGAGACAGTTACAATGTAATTATAATACATAAGAACATAAGAAAGTTTACAAACGAGAGGAGGCCATTCGGCCCATCTTGCTCGTTTGGTTGTTAGTAGCTTATTGATCCCAGAATCTCATCAAGCAGCTTCTTGAAGGATCCCAGGGTGTCAGCTTCAACAACATTACTGGGGAGTTGGTTCCAGACCCTCACGATTCTCTGTGTAAAAAAGTGCCTCCTATTTTCTGTTCTGAATGCCCCTTTATCTAATCTCCATTTTTGACCCCTGGTTTCTTTTTTCAGGTCAAAAAAGTCCCCTGGGTCGACATTGTCTATACCTTTTAGGATTTTGAATGTTTGAATCAGATCGCCGCGTAGTCTTCTTTGTTCAAGACTGAATAGATTCAATTCTTTTAGCCTGTCTGCATACGACATGCCTTTTAAATCCGGGATAATTCTGGTCGCTCTTCTTTGCACTCTTTCTAGAGCAGCAATATCCTTTTTGTAACGAGGTGACCAGAACTGAACACAATATTCTAGGTGAGGTCTTACTAATGCACTGTAAAGTTTTAACATTACTTCCCTTAATTTAAATTCAACACTTCTCACAATATATTTAAATTCAGTCTAGTACAGTGATCTCAAACTGCAGTTACAATGTAATTACAGTCTAGTCTAGTGATCTCAAACTGCAGTTACAATCTAATTATAATACAGTCTAGTCTAGTGATCTCAAACTGCAGTTACAATGTAATTCCAGTCTAGTCTAGTGATCTTAAACTGCAGTTACAATGTAATTATAATACAGTCTAGTCTAGCGATCTCAAACTGCAGTTACAATCTAATTATAATACAGTCTAGTCTAGTGATCTCAAACTGCAGTTACAATGTCATTATAATACAGTCTAGTCTAGTGATCTCAAACTGCAGTTACAATGTGATTTAATACAGTCTAGTCTAGCGATCTCAAACTGCAGTTACAATGTAATTATAATACAGTCTAGTCTAGTGATCTCAAACTACAGTTACAATGTAATTATAATACAGTCTAGTCTAGTGATCTCAAACTACAGTTACAATGTAATTATAATACAGTCTAGTCTAGTGATCTCAAACTGCAGTTACAATGTCATTATAATACAGTCTAGTCCAGTGATCTCAAACTGCAGTTACAATGTGATTTAATAGTCTAGTCTAGTGATCTCAAACTACAGTTACAATGTAATTATAATGTAGTCTAGTGATCTCAAACTGCAGTTACAATGTAATTCAATACAGTCTAGTCTAGTGATCTCAAACTGCAGTTACAATGTAATTATAATACAGTCTAGTCTAGTGATCTCAAACTACAGTTACAATGTAATTATAATACAGTCTAGTCTAGTGATCTCAAACTGCAGTTACAATGTAATTCAATACAGTCTAGTCTAGTGACCTCAAACTGCAGTTATTATTATTATTTGTTTATTTAGCAGACGCCTTTATCCAAGGCGACTTACAGAGACAGTTACAATGTAATTATAATACATAAGAACATAAGAAAGTTTACAAACGAGAGGAGGCCATTCGGCCCATCTTGCTCGTTTGGTTGTTAGTAGCTTATTGATCCCAGAATCTCATCAAGCAGCTTCTTGAAGGATCCCAGGGTGTCAGCTTCAACAACATTACTGGGGAGTTGGTTCCAGACCCTCACGATTCTCTGTGTAAAAAAGTGCCTCCTATTTTCTGTTCTGAATGCCCCTTTATCTAATCTCCATTTTTGACCCCTGGTTTCTTTTTTCAGGTCAAAAAAGTCCCCTGGGTCGACATTGTCTATACCTTTTAGGATTTTGAATGTTTGAATCAGATCGCCGCGTAGTCTTCTTTGTTCAAGACTGAATAGATTCAATTCTTTTAGCCTGTCTGCATACGACATGCCTTTTAAATCCGGGATAATTCTGGTCGCTCTTCTTTGCACTCTTTCTAGAGCAGCAATATCCTTTTTGTAACGAGGTGACCAGAACTGAACACAATATTCTAGGTGAGGTCTTACTAATGCACTGTAAAGTTTTAACATTACTTCCCTTAATTTAAATTCAACACTTCTCACAATATATTTAAATTCAGTCTAGTACAGTGATCTCAAACTGCAGTTACAATGTAATTACAGTCTAGTCTAGTGATCTCAAACTGCAGTTACAATGTAATTATAATACAGTCTAGTCTAGTGATCTCAAACTGCAGTTACAATGTAATTCCAGTCTGTCTAGTGATCTCAAACTGCTGTTACAATGTAATTATAATACAGTCTAGTCTAGTGATCTCAAAGTGCAGTTACAATGTAATTCCAGTCCAGTCTATTCTAGTCTAGTGATCTCAAACTGCAGTTGCAATGTAATTCCAGTCCAGTCTATTCTAGTCTAGTGATCTCAAACTGCAGTTGCAATGTAAGCAGTTTGAGAATCGCTAAGGTAAAGCAATGGCTATCAGATCATTTTGCTCAGTGACCCAAGCAGATAGGAAAGGTTAGACTTTGGTAGTGTCATTAATACAGGAAGCAGCTGCTCATGACAAACCTTAATGCAGCCTAGCAGAACTAACTCACAATCCAACAAACTATCTTCACATTGTTCATGTAAACCTTCATGTAAATCACCTCTTATTAGCTTTATTAACATGATCACTGGCCCCTCCCTTTAAAGGAGTGCTGACCATCTTTAAAATCCATTCTCTCACCTCTTATTAGCTTTATTAACAGGATCACTGGCCTCTCCCTTTAAAGGAGCGCTGACCATCTTCAAAATCCATTCTCTCACCTCTTATTAGCTTTATTAACATGATCACCGGCCCCTCCCTTTAAAGGAGCGCTGACCATCTTCAAAATCCATTCTCTCACCTCTTATTAGCTTTATTAACATGATCACTGGGCCCTCCCTTTAAAGGAGCGCTGACCATCTTTAAAATCCATTCTCTCGCCTCTTATTAGCTTTATTAACATGATCACCGGCCCCTCCCTTTAAAGGAGCGCTGACCATCTTTAAAATCCATTCTCTCGCCTCTTATTAGCTTTATTAACATGATCACCGGCCCCTCCCTTTAAAGGAGCGCTGACCATCTTTAAAATCCATTCTCTCGCCTCTTATTAGCTTTATTAACATGATCACCGGCCCCTCCCTTTAAAGGAGCGCTGACCATCTTCAAAATCCATTCTCTCACCTCTTATTAGCTTTATTAACATGATCACCGGCCCCTCCCTTTAAAGGAGCGCTGACCATCTTCAAAATCCATTCTCTCACCTCTTATTAGCTTTATTAACATGATCACTGGGCCCTCCCTTTAAAGGAGCGCTGACCATCTTTAAAATCCATTCTCTCACCTCTTATTAGCTTTATTAACAGGATCACTGGGCCCTCCCTTTAAAGGAGCGCTGACCATCTTTAAAATCCATTCTCTCACCTCTTCCATATTAGTTGTAAGAACACTGACAGTGTGTGTGTATTGAGTTGTTTTATATATGTAGCCTTTTCCCCAGTATGTGTATTACACCCTCACACTGCATTAATAAATAAAACAAAAACTTAAAGCATATGTAATATATATTTTTATTAATTGATTGATTTTGTACAGGAACAGGAATTTGCTGAAATAACATTTATTGATCAAATCAAAACATTTTACTTTTAACATTATGGCAGTCTAAATGAAAGCCCAATTTATATCACCTAGATTTTTGGATTGATACAATTGAATAAATAAATTATATATATATATATATATAATTGAGCATCAAAAGAGACTTGTCACTATTATAACACATTTATTTTCGAAAAAAAAAATAAGGTATAGAAATGATGGACATTGACAAAATGTTTTTGGTTTCTTTTTTAATCACTTGATCATTCATCCTTGCCCATGACGCGCTTGAGTGACTGTGACTGAAGCAGATGCGCTTAATCACCTAATTAGTGAGACAGCTGATTGGACGCTGGATATGGAGTGATTTCAGCTGTTGAATTGCAAGCTTGAATAAAAGCAATAAAGAAAATCACAGAAAAAAAACAAAACAACATGCCACGTCTGTCCAGACAGCAGCGCCTTCGTGCGATCAGGATGTCGGAGGCTGGATGAGGGCAGCGCGCTGTGGCTCGCCGTCTTGGGTGCTCACAGCCAGCGATTTCAAACCTGGCGAGACGGCATAACCAGACAACCGGGAGACCAAGAGTCACAACACCTGCCCCAGATCCACAGATCATTCTGCAGCATCTTCGTGATGTCGATTGCTAATCAGCACAATAAAAAGTCACCCTGTCATTTTTCGATCACATCTAGTGAATTTTATCCAAATATAAGTGATACGTTTCTTTTGATGCTCAAATATAAGTGATACGTTTCTTGTGATGCTCAGTAATAAATATATATATATATATATATATATATATATATATATATATATATATAAATTAACAAACCAGAAGCCATTGGAAGCCATAATAGTAGTACATTAGTATTTCATGTTAGACTTCAAAATGTCACATTTTTCCATTTTTGTCAGTTTTTCAGTTAAGTATATGGAAATCTACAAAGCAGTGTGCAATGCAATATGTTAACAAGGGAACATCATTCAGCAGCTTTCATTGGACTCTATGAAGCTGAGGGAGTTCATTCTATATAGAGGGTGTGGAATTCAATATGTTAACAAGAGAACATTATTCAGCAGCTTTCATTGGACTCTATGAAGCTGAGGGAGTTCATTCTATATAGAGGGGGATGCGAAAGTTTTAGCCAGAGCTGCACATGGAACTTACTCACTAGCGACACCCGGTGGTTAACTGATGTTACTGTATTATAGTTATTGTAATTTTTTGTCAGAATTATTATTATGATTATGATGATGGGGACATGTTACATTTTGATTAAAAAGAAAAACAAAAGTTTAAAATCAAATATATATATATATTTTTTATATTCTTAAAACCAATAAAAACACCATAACCTTTACATTTTAATAAACTTCCCACTTAAGATGTAACAAGACAAGAACTGACACGACACAGGCTGAGATAGGATATGCATCATGATAAATGCAATGGCCTTGATGGGCAACTTGCATGAGGCAGAATGAGATCAAAATGATAATTTAACAACGTACTGTTTTGTAAAAAAACTAAAATGCAACGAGACCGGGAGAGCATCTATAAAACACACTTCATTCTTCATTCAAGGCGGTACTGCACTAGCTGGAACTACAGTTCCCAGCATGCTTTTTCACCTGCGGCAATGGTGAGGGATGCTGGGAGCTGTAGTTCTTAATCAGATTTATTTTGAACTTTCTGCAAGTTTTGGGGGGGTGAAAAAGTACCCAAATTTTGTCTAGAAAGGAGGCACCATCACTGGGATCCTTTAAGCCCTATTTTACAAAAGTTCTGAGATCAAATCAGCTGCTTGGAAGCGGATGAGCTCCGGATGAGCTCCTGTCGAATCGGGAATGTCCTTGGGTTTGGGGGCTTGGTTGAGTTTGTCCGCCTCTCATCAGGGAAGTCGGCACAGGTAGTCGTGCAGCGGGATAGCCAGGGCTCCGGAGAGGGAGATTCCCAGAGTGTCGGAGACGCATGCGGCTCCCAGGGCAAACTCCCGGAGTGAATCGGAGCTCTGAGAGAGAGAGAGAGAGAGAGAGAGAGAGAGAGAGAGAGAGAGAGAGAGAGAATATCAACAAGGGAGAGATAAGAGAGATATTAGAATTACGAGGGGGTTAGTGATGCATGGATGAACACAGGGAGAGAGAGAGAGAGACAGAGAATATTATAATCAACGAAAGAGAGGAGGAATACATTATAGCAATGAGTGTGTTAGTGATGTATGGAGACAGAGACAGAGAGAGAGATATTCGAAATGGGAGAGAGGGAAATAATTTAGATTCAAACAATAAGTGAATAAAGAAAGAAAGAAAGAAAGAAAGAAAGAACGAACGAACCCCATCCGGTTCCTCACCTCTCTGCTGATGTTATTGAAGGTGTTCACGTAGCTAGCCCCTCCCAGCAGACCCTCATACAGGATGAAGGCAAAAACGATGAAGATACTGGGGAAGAACTGGTAATACACAGCCAGCAACAGAACCAGTGCATTCACACACTGAGAGAGAGAGAGAGAGAGAAATATTACTACATACTTAAACACAGAGCAGGGACTCCCATTGCACAGCAGCGTCACCCAGTCCAGGTTTTACTACCAGCTTGATCAGCCCCCAGTGTGTCTAGGTAACAAGCTCAGGTGTGTCTGATTATTAAACTCCTAGTGAAACCAGGAATGGATCACACTGCTGTGCAACGGGAGTCTGATTCCCATCCCTGCACACACAATGCAGGCGTGTCTGTCTGTCTGTCTGTCTGTCTGACCTGCAGTGCAGCGAGGATCCAGATCTTTTTTATCTGCACACAGTTCACTGAAGATCTGGAGATAAACACACCGAGCTGGTACAGAGTCTGGTACCTGAAAAAAATAAATAAATACATGCAACAAAACTAAGATACCAGCGAACGAGAGGCTGGTGAATTAATGACCCTTATAAAAATATATATATATATATATAGGGAAGCATTGTAAAGCACAGAGGTGTGGTAAAGCATAGGGAAGAATTGTAAAGCACAGAGAGTTCTGGTAAAGCATAGGGAAGCATTGTAAAGCACAGAGAGGTCTGCGCCGCCCAGCCTACCCCCCCCCCCCAAATTGGAACCCAGGCCCCCAGAGGAAGGTGAAAGGCCGGAATTAGATATTTTAGATTTTAACTCACCAGCGATACTGCTCCGAATGTTTCAAGTCTGATTTTGGAAAGTACAGCAACTCAAACTGGAAAAAAATATATTGATTATTATTCTGTTTTCTTCTATAGTGTTTGAAAACATTCCAAATTGCAGTTTAAAAATACAAGCAAATACCTGATCATGTTAATAAAGCTAATAAGAGGTGAGAGAATGGATTTTAAAGATGGTCAGCGCTCCTTTAAAGGGAGGGGCCAGTGATCATGTTAATAAAGCTAATAAGAGGTGAGAGAATGGATTTTAAAGATGGTCAGCGCTCCTTTAAAGGGAGGGGCCGGTGATCATGTTAATAAAGCTAATAAGAGGTGAGAGAATGGATTTTAAAGATGGTCAGCGCTCCTTTAAAGGGAGGGGCCAGTGATCATGTTAATAAAGCTAATAAGAGGTGAGAGAATGGATTTTAAAGATGGTCAGCGCTCCTTTAAAGGGAGGGGCCAGTGATCCTGTTAATAAAGCTAATAAGAGGTGAGAGAATGGATTTTAAAGATGGTCAGCGATCCTTTAAAGGGAGGCGCCAGTGATCATGTTAATAAAGCTAATAAGAGGTGAGAGAATGGATTTTAAAGATGGTCAGCGCTCCATCACAGAATGGAAGGGGACAGTGCTTACCAGTCCCTGGTTGATGAAATATTCAGCAAAATAAACAACGGCCAGAGGGATCATATACTTCAGCAGACCCTGAGAGAGAAACAGACACAGATTCAACACAGCAGGGTCACGGTAGGGGTGCAACAGTCAATCAATGCATCGATTATTGATCAGCTGTCCTACAGAGCTTCGATTACATTTTGGTTTAATTTTGCAATAGCGCTGGTACGGTAGGTTAATGTGTTGCTAGGATACAGAAATCGGAAGTAGGCAAATGTATTGACCTTTTTTTGACCGCGGTAAAGTTAGCTGGACGCTCGATATCCTACTCACACTAACCCGACATGAATGAAAATGGATTTATCTCCCCCAACCAAAAGCAGGTAGCATTTTCAAACCGTCTTTAATTTAAAAGGAGACCAGTTGTGAATAGTTTCACAGTCTCTGTTTTACCTGTGAATAAAGATAAAGCCCTTTTACGCGTCTCAGATATGCTGTGTGCGTATATGCGAATCCTAAATTATTAGGATTCACATGTAAAACAGAGACTGTGAAACAATTCACAATTGGTCTCCTTTAAATTAAAGGAGGTTTGAAAACGCTAGCTGCTGTGGTTGGGGAGAAAGCTAATTTTATTTAAAAATTAAGGCAAGTTTTGTTTTTATCTATTAAATCTACCAATTATCTTTTGTTTCAAAGCATGTTGCGTTTAGATTATAGGGCAATCTTCTAGAAAAAGAAGCTGAATTTAGTACGATAGTTACATTTGTCAGGGTTTGTGAGATTCAAATGTTTTGTTTTTTGGACATAAACAGTGAACATTTGAAATTCAGAAATTACTTCTGTTGAAATATAGTATTTTTTTTATTATTATATAATGTTAATCTGATGCGATTATCGTTGGTAAATGTCTGTACGATAATCGAATACGAAATTAGGTCAGGGTCAAATCCTGTTTATCAATCGCAATCCCATTTTCAATTCCTTTAAAATCAATTCACAATTCAAGATTCCTTCAAAATTTACATTTTAGAGAAACAATAATAATAATAATAATAATAATAATAATAATAATAATAATAATAATGAATGATTATCTGCGTTCATTTGAAGTGATTTTAAATTGACAAACAGACAGACAGCGACTTCAGTTGAAGTCGTTGTGTTGCTGCTGTTGCAATAAAGCTAATTTTAAATCGAATGCTGCTGATTTTGACATCAAGCGTGTGTTGGGATTGATGAAAAAGGAACAGGAACTGGAACTGAAAACCAGGACGCTAACTGACAGTACAAGACTTTCTAGGTCTTGCTTCATCAAAATAAAACTCATTTGTAGCGGTACATTTTATCTAAGAACAGAGAGAGAGAGAGAGAGAGAGAGAGAGAGAGAGAGAGAGAGAGAGAGAGAGAGAGAGAGAGAGAGAGAGAGAGAGGAAGAGACAGGGACACAGAGAAAGAGAGGGAGGAAAAGAGAGAGAGGAGGAAGAGAGGAGAGACAGAGAGAAAGAGAGAGGGAGGAAGAGAGAGAAGAGACAGAGGAGAGGAAGAGACGGGGGAGAGCGAGAGCGAGAGAAAGAGATAGACAGACAGAGAGACCGAGAGAGAAACAGACAGAGAAACAGAGACAGAGAGAGGGAGGAAAAGAGAGAGAAGGAGGAAGAGAGAAGGAGGAAGAGAGAGGAGACAGAGAGAGAGGGAGGAAGAGAGAGAAGAGACAGGGGGAGAGAGAGAGAAAGAGATAGACAGACAGAGAGACCGAGAGAGAAACAAACAGACAGAGAGAAACAGAGACAGACAGAGAGAGAGAGAGAGAGACAGAGACAGACAGATTGAATGTATTATTTAAATACACTAGATTACAGATGGATTATTCTCAACACATCCCTTCACTGGTCATTTCTTAGCAACATCTATAGACGCCCAATGCAAATACATTGAATACAGGCACATTACATTAAATACAAGGCAAGGATGTGAATTCTAAACACTGTGGATGCGTGTGTCACACAGAATCATACAAATAAAGTGTGAAAACCCTGAAATAGCAATTTAGACAACAGCTGATAACAGATATCAGGCTTGAAGAGCATTGAAAGCAAGAGAGAACAAGCGGGTCTTGAGAGCTGATTTGAAGCGAGCGACGGTGGGAGCGCCACGCACCGAAGCTGGGAGAGAGAACCAGAGTGTCGGGGTCATGAAGCTAAAATCTTGCATTGTAACCCTGCGCTGCCCTCTAACACCTGTAAGTCGCCTTGGATAAAGGCGTCTGCCAAATAGGTTCAGGGCAGGAGGGTGGAGTAGTGGTTAGGGTGCTGGACTCTTGACCGGAGGGTCGTGGGTTCAATCCCAGGTGGGGGGGACACTGCTGCTGTACCCTTGAGCAAGGTGCTTTACCTAGATTGCTCCAGTAAAAAACCCAACTGTATAAATGGGGAATTGTATGTAAAAATAATGTGATATCTTTAACAACTGTAAGTCGCCCTGGATAAGGGCGTCTGCTAAGAAATAAATAATAATAATAATAAATAATAATAATAATAATAATAATAATAATAATAATAATAATAATAATAATAAATAAATAGTAAAAAGCAGTTAAGACAAAAAAAAACCAAAAAAAACTCACCCTGACTATAAAAACCTTTTCCTTAAGACCCAGAGTTTCAGTGTTTGTAACGTCTGAAAACAAAAACAAAAACATCAATAAAATACATGAAAATCAACAACCAATTTTTTTTTTTTTCTATGGATCTTACTGGCTGCAAAGCGTGTCAGTCAATAGGGAAAGCAGCTGATTGGCTACTGACAGGAAAGACTGAAGGGGGGCGGGGACAATTTCACCCTGCAGGTGAGCTGGTAAGTGCGACACTAGAAATAATGGGAATCAATCAGTTATATGGTATAACTCGGGCTTCTGATTTTAGTTTTTTAGAGTGACCAATTATTCTCCTCAGAGCCAATGTGGCGCCCCCTTCAGGGTCCCCAGCAAAGTTCACCCTCTTTGCACACCCCGGATGTATGGCTCCCAGCGGCAGTGCTTTGACTGGATGACTCACTCGGGGACCCCCCGATTTCTGGTGTTTTACCCCAACTTTTCTCCTCTCCTTTAAGATTTCAATTGATCCCTGTTGAGCCAATTCGTGTCTCAAATCACAGCTGAGATTCACAGTACAATTGATTTCATTTAGGGCAGCGGTGTGGAGTAGTGGTTAGGGCTCTGGACTCTTGACCGTCGTGGGTTCAATCCCTGGTGTATAAATGGGAAATTATATGTAAAAATAATGCGATATCTTGTAACAATTATTATTATTATTTATTTCTTAGCAGACACCCTTATCCAGGACGACTTACAATTGTTACAAGATATCACATTATTGTTTACATACAATTACCCATTTATACAGTTGGGTTTTTACTGGAGCAATCTAGGTAAAGTACCTTGCTCAAGGGGTACAGCAGCAGTGTCCCCCACCTGGGATTGAACCCACGACCCTCCGGTCAAGAGTCCAGAACCCTAACCACCACTCCACACTGCTGCCCCATATTGTAAGTCGCCCTGGATATGTGCGTCTGCTAAGAAATAAATAATAATAATAATAATATATATATATATATTTTTTTTTCTTCTGATCAACTAAATGGGCTTTTAAAATCAGCCGAGGCTTCATTTTTCATTTACAAGCAGGACGTGCAAACGAGATCGCGACATGTCAATAAGCGACTCGTCTTCATTGAAGCTCTAATGAAAAATAAAAGTATTTAAAAAGCCCATTTAGTTGTTTCACAGAAAAAAAAAATGAAATCCACTGTATTTCAGAATTACAATTGCGTTGAAGGTTCAATTGCAGTTAGAATTACATTGAAATTGCAATTAAATTCATTTAATTAATTAATAAGATCATCCTCACCTTCCTGGTGGTCCTCCTCGTCTAACAGGGGTCTCCTGGCCCCTCTGTCTGTTTGGGGGGGTGCACGCTTTCGTGACCAGCCTGGGAGAGAGGGGGGGTGCACCAGGACCCCAAAATAACTGGGAGAGGGGTAAGATTGTGAAAAATTGAATTAAAAAACAAATGCAGAATATGTCAGATATGTTTGCTTCAGTCAAAATGCAGCGTTCTGTAGAAATCAGGGGCTGACAATAAGGCGAGGGTGGCTGGTGTCGATTGGGGCGATTTACCCGTTCAGAATTGACTCAGAACTCATGTCTTCATCTAGACAATGTGGGGAAGCTATAAAAAAAAGGCCAACAAGATGCTCGGATATATTGTGAGAAGTGTTGAATTTAAATCAAGGGAAGTAATGTTAAAACTTTACAATGCATTAGTAAGACCTCACCTAGAATATTGTGTTCAGTTCTGGTCACCTCGTTACAAAAAGGTTATTGCTGCTCTAGAAAGAGTGCAAAGAAGAGCAACCAGAATTATCCCGGGTTTAAAAGGCATGTCGTATGCAGACAGGCTAAAATAATTGAATCTATTCAGTCTTGAACAAAGAAGACTATGCGGTGATCTGATTCAAGCATTCAAAATCCTAAAAGGTATAGACAATGTCAACCCAGGGGACTTTTTTGACCTGAAAAAAGAAACTTACCGGTAGCCTATAGGCTTTAGAATTAAGACATTTACAAAAAAAATAAAACTATATAAACATAACTTAGATCTTTTATTTATCAAGTCATCAAAAAAAAAAAAACTACAAAATGAAAAAAAAAAGTATGTTAGATTTCGAAATGTCTAGATTTCTAAATAGTTTTAATTAATGTCGCAATCCTCAAATTCTAGGTGATGCAAAACTTCTGGCAACAGCTGAAGAGACTGTTCTGCTTTCTTTTAACTTTGTCCTATAGGCTACCGGTAACACAAAATAAATCTATGGACAGCACAGACAGGGTTTAGGTCGGCCAGGGTGTCCTCGGCTCACCAGCGCCCCCTGTGGTCTGGCCGGGCGCCTGCGGGCTTGCCTGTAAGCTGCCCAGAGCTGCGTTGTCCTCCGACGCTGTAGCTCTGAGGCGGCTGCACGGTGAGTCTGCAGAGTGTAAAGAAGCGGGCGGCTGACGGCACACGCTTCGGAGGACAGCGTGGGTTCATCTTCGCCCCTCCCGAGTCAGCGCAGGGGTGGTAGCGGGGAGCTGAGCCTAAAAATAAATCGGAAGCTACCAGATTGGGGAGAAAATAATAAAAAACTAAATTGGCGACTACTAAATTTAAAAAAAAAGGACAGTGTGTCTTGTAAACATTCTGGAACAATTTAAATAGGGCAAGTGTCATCCGTACTTCAAAAATCAAATCTGATCAAAATCCTATCCAGGTCAATCCTACAATTCGAGGAGATTCAAAACTTTCGACCATCGCTCTAGTGGAAAGACAGGGAGGGAGGGGGGGGGGAAAGGAGTCACCTGATCATCATGAGCACGGGTACGAGCAGCATCACCAGCAGAGTGTTTTTGGGGGACAGACCGACCTGTGTCAGGCCGGAGTACGAGAGCGCACCCAAAATACCAGCCCCACCTGTACCAGAGGACCAGCCTGAAATCACAGAGCTGAGAGAGAAAGGGAGGGGGAAGAGAGTGAGAGAGAGAGAGGGAGAGGGGGAGAGAGAGGGAGAGGGAGAGGGGGAGAGAGAGAGGGGGCGGGGAAACCACACACAGAATCAGAACACATTCAAAACTGCTGTAATATTAATAGCAATAATGCACTATAATAGCAATAATACATTATAATAGCCATAATCCCCAAACTGTCAGCCTCCATTTCATTGTGACAGTGTGTTTTAGATTATAGGTCAGTTCAGACTAGCCACAGTCTACTGTAGTAATAATAATAATATTTTATTAGAATGTAAATAATACCCTGTTGTGTCTGTAGCGTTACCTGTGGAAGAACGAGGTAAGGCCAAGGAACGAGAGCTCTCCCAGACCCGAGGATACACTGGCAAACACCACACCTGAGAGAGAGAGGAAGAGAGAAAGTGAGAGAGACAGATAGACAGAGAGACAGAGAGAGAGGAAGAGACAGACAGAGAGACAGGAAGAGACAGAGGGAGAAAAAGAGAGGAAGATAGACAGAGACAGAGGGAGAGAGAGGAAGAGACACAGACAGACAGACAGAGAGACGGAGAGAGAGACAGAGAGGGAGAGAGGCAGAGAGGAAGAAAGAGAGAGACAGAGACAGACAGACAGACAGACAGACAGAGAGACAAAGAGAGACAGACAGAGACAGACCAAGAGAAACAGAGAGATAGAGAGGGAGAGAGAGAGAGAGACAGATCAATGTTTTAACATTATTGGAGTGGGGGAAAAAAAACCCTTAGTATTGGTGAATTTATTATTATTTATTTGGCAGACACCTTTATCCCAGGCGACTCACGCAGGTGTCACAGGGCAGCACAGGGTTACAATGCAAGATTCATATTTAAACACAGTGTCGTTTACAGCCAGTGCAAATAATAACACTACTAGAATACAATATGAACTAGGATGTTCTGTATAATAACACTACTAGAATACAATATGAACTAGGATGCTGTGTATAATAATAACACTACTAGAATCCAATATGAACTAGGATGCTATGTATAATAATAACACTACTAGAATCCAATATGAACTAGGATGCTATGTATAATAATAACACTACTAGAATCCAATATGAACTAGGATGCTGTGTATAATAATAACACTACTAGAATCCAATATGAACTAGGATGCTGTGTATAATAATAACACTACTAGAATCCAATATGAACTAGGATGCTGTGTATAATAATAACACTACTAGAATACAATATGAACCAGGATGCTCTGTATAATAATAACACTACTAGAATACAATATGAACCAGGATGCAGCGAGTTAGGATCACAGTGAGTTAGATCTACAGTGACAGATTAGCAGTGCAATAGTGCAAGGATAGCGCACCAGCTGAGGATCCAGTAACGTGGTGCTGAGGTCAGGAGAGTCCAGTGCAGAGCAGGAGGGGCGGAGCAACAGATCTACAAGCGTGGTCTATACAGGGGGGGGGGGGGGGTCTAGGGGAGTTAGCGGTTAAAAACAAAGAAACTAGACATATTTGATGACCAAGGAAGTGAAACTGAAGCAGATGTCCTGGTTTAAAGAGGAACTGCGAGAGATTCATCTCTTACCCAGAATGCTCATCCATATACCAGTGGAAAAGGAGACGATGATGAAACTGGTTGCGGCCGTGAGGGAGCACAGTAAAACTCGGATACTGAAACACAGAGAATTCAACACAATGCAGTACAAGATCCAGACACAGAACTCGGCACAATACAGCACAGAGCAACACTCTGAAACTTCACCCTTAGCGGTCCATTTATTCAGCACGTCTCAGGTGCGTCAGGTCCAATTTATTTTCACACACGCAGTTTATTTTAGACGCTCTATTTAAAAGTATTTTCTTTCACAGTAAAACAGGTTTAAAAGGCTCTGCATATCAACAGGACACTCAGTACTGCATCTCCAGCCCCACCCCTCGTTCGCTGTATTTTTCACATACCTCTTCATAGTCGTGCATACCGGTAAATCATCTGATCACTCGTTTTATCACCAAACGCCTCAATAATGCGATCCAAGTCGTTATTTTATTACTGTAACATCTCAAAAAGCTCTGCAAATGTCTGTGATATTCTTTGAGCGCTGGATGCGGAAGCAGCTATCTTGTTTGTGTATGTCCGTGTTATCTATGTGGTGTCGGGTCTATCAGTATTCATGTGATACCCCCCCCCCCTTTTTTTTCGGCTTCTCTCGGCTCCTATCAGTCTCACTCGGTCATTGAATGGTTTTCTCGGCTTTTTCCAGAGAAAAAAAGACTAGAGACCTGTTTTTTTTTGTCTTTTTGATGATGTCGGACAGGGTCTGACATAGGACCGCAAAGGGTTGAACAGAATTCAATACAGAGCAAGACTCAGACACAAACATTCAGAGAATTCAAAACACCACAGTACAAGATCCAGACACTGCAACACAGAGACAGTCAGGGGCACAGAACTTGGCTGGAGTTCTATTCAATTCGAGAGTCTTATTTTCTCACCTGTAGGGGATGAGGTGGATGAAGAAGGGAGCGGAGAACTTGATCACAAGAGTGGGGAGGATGTCAGCTAAAAGAATAGCCTGAGAGAGAGAGAAAGAGAGAGAGGAGAATATTATATCAACGAGGGAGAAAGAGAGGTATATTATTATTATTATTATTTATTTCTTAGCAGACACCCTTATCCAGGGTGACTTACAATTGTTACAAGATATCACATTATTGTTACATACAATTACCCATTTATACAGTTGGGTTTTTACTGGAGCAATCTAGGTAAAGTACCTTGCTCAAAGGTACAACAGCAGTGTCCCCCACCTGGGATTGAACCCACGACCCTCCGGTCAAGAGTCCAGAGCCCCAACCACTACTCCACACTGCTGCCCTTATGAGGGTGTTAGTGGTGCATGGAGGAACACAGAGAGAGAGAGGGGGAGGAAGAGAGAGAGAGAGAGAGAGAGAGAGAGAGAGAGAGAGAGAGAGAGAGAGAGAGGGGGACACAGAGAGAGGGAGGGAGAGAGTGAGAGTGCGGAGAATATTATATCAATGAAGGAGAGAGATATAATTATGAGGGCTTAGGTGATGCATGAAGAGAGAGAGAGAGAGAGAGAGAGAGAGGGGGAGAGAGATTATATCAACGAGGGAGAGAGAAGAGATACATTAGAATTACGAGGGTGTTAGTGATGCATGGAGGAACAGAGAGAGATAATTAGAATGAGGAGAGAGAGAACACATTTGTTCTAGGTGTGGAACTTCCTCCATCCACTAGGGGGACCGAGCGTGCCCCAGGTCAATAATGGTTACGTGTGGCGGACTCACAGCTGTGGACACAGGGTTGCAGTCATAACGGCTGGTGTTGGACGAATTGTCCACAGCGATGCTGGGCAGCTCCCAGTCTGTCCCATTCAAAACGGTAGGCTGGGCTGTCTGTAGACAGAGTTAAAAACACATGGTCTGAATTCTGTATAGAGGAAGCAGTTTCTATGCTCACCTCTCCTGCCCTCTTTGCTGTGTGACGCTGTGCTGCTTCAGTCGTTCTGAGTGGTCCTGGGTTCTGTCGTTCCTCCAACATCGAGTTCTTGTCATTTTAAAACCTGCCTTTGAGAAGCTTGTTTCCCTGGAGACTCCTAACTGCTGGGGTCACCGAACAGCTTTCCTCGTGTCGTTCAAATCATGAGACAGTGTGACCTTTCAACTCTGCCAGCCCCACCCACTCTCTCAGTCTGTATCAATGTATGACAGTCTCGGTCAGCGCTCCTTTAAAGGGAGGCGCCGGTGATCATGTTAATAAAGCTAATAGGAGGTGAGAGCATGGATTTTCAGGGGTCACAAATGGAGATTAGATAAAGGGGCATTCAGATCAGAAAATAGGAGGCACTATTTTACACAGAGAATTGTGAGGGTCTGGAACCAACCCCCCAGTAATGTTGTTGAAGCTGACACCCTGGGATCCTTCAAGAAGCTGCTTGATGAGATTCTGGGATCAATAAGCTACTAACAACCAAACGAGCAAGATGGGCTGAATGGCCTCCTCTCGTTTGTAAACTTTCTTATGTTCTTATGTTTTGTAGCTCAGTTTGGCTGTGTTTTACAGGCAGACTCACTGGCAGTGTGGCGTTGGTCCCTGCTTGCTGCTGGCTGAGAATGTCATGGGCTGCGCTCAGCATAATGACGTAGGCAAAGTTATTGCACAATCCCAGGAGCCTGGAAAGGAGAAGATAGACAAGCGATTAAAATATGAGTCTATCACTGACATCCACCCCCATCCCAGCAATATAAACCAGCCTGTCAGTGACATCATCCACCCCCCATCCCAGCAATATAAACCAGCCTGTCCGTGACACCATCCACCCCCCATCCCAGCAATATAAACCAGCCTGTCAGTGACATCATCCACCCCCCTTCCCAGCAAGATAAACCCGGCTGTCAGTGACATCATCCACCCCCCATCCCAGCAATATAAACCAACTCGCTCAACTTGCTAAAAGTTATTGAGAGGATTAGGATCTGCCTGTGTGTGTGCGTGTGTGTCTGTCTGACTGTCTGTCTGTCTGTCAGAGTGTGTGTGTGTGTCTGTCTGTGAGTGAGTGTCTGTCTGTCTGTCTGTGTCAGTGTGTGTGTCTGTGTGTCTGTCTGAGTGTGTGTCTGTCTGTCTGTGTCTGTCTATCTGAGTGTGTGTGTGTCTGTGTGTCTGTCTGAGTGTGTGTCTGTCTGTCTGTCAGAGTGTGTGTGTGTCTGTGTCTGTCTATCTGAGTGTGTGTCTGTCTGTCTGTCTGTCAGAGTGTGTGTGTGTGTGTCTGTCTGTGTCAGTGTGTGTCTGTCTGTTAGTGTGTGTCTGTCTGTCTGTCAGAGTGTGTGTGTGTGTGTGTGTGTCTGTCTGTCCGTCAGTGTGTGTGTGTCTGTCTATCTGAGTGTGTGTCTGTCTGTGTGTCTGTCCGTCTGTCTGTCTGAGTGTGTGTGTCTGTCTGTCTGTGAGTGTGTGTGTCTGTGTGTCAGAGTGAGTGTGTGTCTGTGTCTGTCTGTGTGTCTGTCTGAGTGTGTGTGTGTCTCTGTGAGTGTGTGCGTGTGTCTGTGTGAGTGTGTGTGTGTCTATCTGTGTGTCTCTCTGTCAAAGTGTCTGTAGGTCACAGTGGCGCATGTTCTGTTCCTTGCTGTCGCCCTGGTTTTGTGTCGACAGGACGAACGTCATGAACAGGCTCGGGCAGCTCCGTGTTAAACGTGTCAATTAATAATTTCACCGACCAGAACCCAACGAAGTTCCGCCCTCTCGTCATCACGTCTGAAAAGAAAACGAAGACACGACAGAATAAGAACAACAACAAGACATCGGAAACCAAGAACGCCCAGTCTGCTGCACCGCTGAGTTACAGGCATGGGAATCAGACTCCTATTGCACAGCAGTGTCGCCCAGTCCAGGTTTTACTACCAGCTTGATCAGCCCCCAGTGTGTCTGGCTAACAAGCTCAGGTGTGTCTGATTATTAAACTCCTAGTGAAACCAGGAATGGATCACACTGCTGTGCAACAGGAGTCTGATTTCCATCCCTGCACCATGTTCTGTGATAGTCTGCATCGTTTGTATTGTGCTACAAGACCACAGCATAAAAAAAAACTACAGCTCCCAGCATCCCTCACCATTGCCGCAGGTGAAAAAGCATGCTGGGAACTGGAGTTGCAGCTAGTGCTGTACCTATTATAACAGAGGTCTGTATCATTTTGTATTGTGCTTCAAGATCACAGCATAAAGAACTACAGCTCCCAGCATCCCTCAACGGGAGTCCATCCATCCTTTAATAAGAAACTACACTTACCTTGGGTTTCACTTGGTGATACAACATGGCTTTCAACTTCATTATCTGTAGGAGGAAAAAATAATTCAACATAATAATAATAACAATAAAAATATTAAAACATTTAAATGTTTACTGGTTAAAGAAAAGGGCTTGTAACCAGGAGGTCCCCGGTTCAAATCCCACCTCAGCCACTGACTCATTGTGTGACCCTGAGCAAGTCACTTAACCTCCTTGTGCTCCGTCTTTCGGGTGAGACGTAATTGTAAGTGACTCTGCAGCTGATGCATAGTTCACACACCCTAGTATCTGTAAGTCGCCTTGGATAAAGGCGTCTGCTAAATAAACTAATAATAATGATTTAACCTCAAGGGTGGACATAAGACTCCTATTGCACAGCAGTGTCACCCATTCCAGGTTTTACTACCAGCTTGATCAGCCCCCAGTGTGTCTAGCTAACAAGCTCAGGTGTGTCTGATTATTAAACTCCTAACCAGGAATGGATCAAACTGCTGTGCAGCGGGAGTCTGATTCCCAGATCTGCTGTTAAAAAAAATTTCAGGGAATGTAAACAATTTACAAAAATAAAAATCAGAAAATGACAATAAAACGACACCGCACACTTCAATGAAACGCACTACAAAAACAACACCAAGAATAACTCCTACTGAAACCACTGTTAGAAAATAACGAGTCCAATTAAAACTGATCAGTACTAGTTGATGTCTTGAGTAGTCCGGTGGGCCAGTGGCTTAAAAAAATAAATAAATAATAATAAGTGTACATTTACTGTCACGTTAACACAGGACCCCAACAGCTGTTGTAAATACAGCAATGTCATTTTGTATTTGTTATTTAACATTCTTTCAATGAAAAACATAGTTATTATGTGTCCAAAACAGACTTTTTTTCCCCCAGCTATTCGTGGAAATATGTCACGCGTGAAAGTCGTAAAAACGTATAATTTTACCATCATCACCAGAGTCCGATTCAGATCCATTCACGCTCCGGTCGTTTCGCCTCATCGCGGCGTTTCAGACGGAATTGCTGAATGAAGCCACTTTGTTTGGTGGTATATTTTTAAAACCCGAACCAGCTGTGTTTTTATTTTCTTTCTTTGGAGGAACTATGGACGGATTTTTTTTAACAGCTGTCCGCTCTTCCTGTTTCCACGGTGTTACACTTAAACCCTTCCCTCCGGGTAGCAAAACAAACTGCGACGGATAAAGGCGGGGGCGTTGCTTCCTTCTTCACCCGTGCAGTATGATGTCTGCTAAAGACCACTTTTACTCCTATCCAGACCAGTTGTAACTGTGTAATTCGTAATTAATTGCAATTTAATAGCAATTGTAATTTAAACACTGTCACACCTGCGTAACTGTAATTGTAAGTATACCATATACTGATCGCTTGCATTTCAATTACACGTTTGTTTGTCATGCGATCATTATTCTAGTGGAAGGATTTAAAAGGGTAGCGGACCAGACGTGGGTTAAATACATGCAATCAGGCACTTTTATGAAGTATAGCGGGTTTTAATCACAGGAATAGAGACGTATACAACTCCAAAGTCCTTGGACTCTCCACGCTCACGTCCCTGTATCTAACTCTCTAATCTGCATAACAGATTCCCCACAGTATACTTAAACAACCCATGCAAAGATAATGTCAGCAGTTTCAATATTTCACCAAATATAAATTCCTGGCACTTTTGTTTACCATATATAATAAAATAAATATCCCATTAACAAAATTGAATAATGCAAAATAAATCTCATCACACTAGTATTTTCAGCCACTTTTGGTGACCCCATTATGCGTTTGGTTGCCCCATTAAAAGTTATATTATAGCCTAATATTTCTGTATTTGTGATTTATTATTGTCGATTCTTTAGAATAAAAGAGTCAAAATGTAATTACTGCAGCATAGTTGTAACTATTATAAATTTCTTAGCAGACGCCCTTATCCAGGCCGACTTACAACTGTTACAAGATATCACATTATTTTTACATACAATTACATTATTTTTTTACATACAATTACACATTTTGTGTTTTTTACTGGAGCAATCTAGGTAAAGTACCTTGCTCAAGGGTACAGCAGCAGTGTCCCCCACCTGGGATTGAACCCACGACCCTCCGGTCGAGTCCAGAGCCCTAACCACTACTCCACACTGTAATATCACAAGATCCACTTAACAAACAAACAGACATGCCTCATCATTATTATTATTATTATTATTATTATTATTATTATTATTATTATTATTATTATTATTATTATTATTATTATTATTAATAGGCGACTTACAATTGTTACAAGATATCACATTATTTTTACATACAATTCCCCATTTATACAGTTGGGTTTTTACTGGAGCAATCTAGGTAAAGTACCTTGCTCAAGGGTACAGCAGCAGTGTCGCCCACCTGGGATTGAACCCACGACCCTCCGGTTGAGTCCAGAGCCCTGACCACTACTCCACACTGTAATATCACAAGATCCACTTAACAAACAAACAGACATGCCTCATCATTATTATTATTATTATTATTATTATTATTATTAATAGGCGACTTACAATTGTTACAAAATATCACATTATTTTTACATACAATTCCCCATTTATACAGTTGGGTTTTTACTGGAGCAATCTAGGTAAAGTACCTTGCTCAAGGGTACAGCAGCAGTGTCCCCCACCTGGGATTGAACCCACGACCCTCCGGTCAAGAGTCCAGAGCCCTAACCACTACTCCACACTGCTGCCCAAACTAATTTTAATTTAACAAAATAGCACTGGAATCGTAATTAATTTCAGCAAAAAAAATCTGCTTTAATTGGATTTATCATTAGAATTGACCCCAGGTTTGCTTACAAGTGCTGCATGATGAGAAAAATAAAGGGTGTGTAACAGATGGGCATTTTGTAGGTACAATTGTTTGTATACATGTACAAACTATCACTAGAACGGGTTAATTAATTAATCTTTTCACACTGCACTAGATGCTGCTAATACATTACCTACCTATGAATTGAAGCGGTTCTTTCATGGTTTCTAATTGACGCACCCGATGCATGTTATACATTTCACGTGGTGCTAATGTATTTAACTCACACGGTCTATTTTATTGGTTGATTAGGTAATTGGCTGCTAAATTCCTTATTGGTTTTCTCTGTATAAATATACTATGTTGAGGAGGAACAGGATCTCATTTTGTACATAGAGAGGAACGGTAAGGACAGGCGGGGCTGCATTGGAGGCAAGCAAGTGAGAATATTGATTCTGTTTGTTTTGTGAGTCTTATGAAAACTAGTTTTGTAGTCGGACACTATGTAAATGCTGTTTTGCACAAGGAAACTTATTTGAAAGTTGGAAGTGTCTGAAGGCTGTGTTTTTTCTTTGCTATTTAGCTTAATCCATTCATTGTAGTGCGGCCGATCTGTTTGTGTGTGTGGTTTGTAGTAGTATTATTTACGCTGCTGTTGTCCTTGCGATTCCTCCCTCTCGTTTCTGTGTGAGAAAAGCCATTGTATTTATCACCGTCGTTATGTTATTTTAACTCTTGTCTTTTTTTTATTCCTTATTAACATGTATAATAAAGCTAGTACATTGTTTGTTTGTTTTTTTGTCGACTTTGTTTTAGAACTGCAGCTAAAAGTATACATTTTTATCTCTATAATTGAGTGTGTGGGCCAGTGGTTAAAGAAATGGCCTTGTAACCAGAAGGTCCCCGGTTCAAATCCCACCTCGGCCACTGACTCATTGTGTGACCCTGAGCAAGTCACTTCACCTCCTTGTGCTCCGTCTTTCGGGGTGAGACGTAATTGTAAGTGACTCTGCAGCTGATGCATAGTTCACACACCCTAGTCTCTGTAAGTCGCCTTGGATAAAGGCGCCTGCTAAATAAACAAATATAATTGCTGTATTGCCAGTTCTGGAAGATCGCCCCCTGGGGGGTTGGGCTGGTGTTGCACTCCTGCTAGCTCTACAGTAGTCATTTCGAGTTGTTTGGTTGCACTGCTTTGGGTCGTCTCCAGCCACCCCTTCTGGTCCAGCTGTGAATGTAATAAAAACCGAGGTGTCTGTATTTCTATAAAACTTGTGTCGTGGGCTTTCATTGAGAGGATACGAACAACTTACCTGATTTCCAAGAGTCTGTGATGGTGTGTGTGTCTAATACATATCGATAACTTGTCTTCCTGGGCTATAATCTTTCCCTGGGTTTTTAGTTGCTATTGCCCTTGCCTTATTGGCTAGGTGTTACAGGTATGCTTTAATAAAGAGAGCGGAGAATGACTGTTAATGAGTTTGTCAGAGCGCTGCGCTTTGCTGGAGAGGTCTGTGTTGGTGACTTTGTGCGACAGCACTGCCTGTCCATCCTTTTTGGGCTGCATATCGTCATTTATCAGTTCCACTATAATGCTGAATGTTGCCCTGGTGATGCGAAAGGACTCTATTCAATTATTATTATTATTATTATTATTATTATTATTTCTTAGCAGACGCCCTTATCCAGGGCGACTTACAATTGTTACAAGATATCACATTATATATTAAGGATTTGCCACCCCACCAATGACATTTGAAAAACAATTTGGGCAAGAGCGGTACTACATATCCAGACACGAGGTATTTAAAACACGCGTGGGAACTCCACCATTGTCGTTCTTGGTATGAAATCGGGTTAGTGATTTCTCCTCCGTGTGACTTTTTTTAGACCAAGTCGCGTAACCGCAAACACGCAATATAAACGACCAACGCGTCGTTTCACTACCTCACACGCTAAAATAAAATGCTGGGTTATTTTTGTAACCCAACCATGGGGTTACCTGTGTTGGGTCACTTTGTCGGGTTGTTCACCGTTCTGAGCAGGGACAGATCTTACCCCAGCGACTGGGTTATTTCTCTTAACCAATCACAATCCACGCCAGGTAGCTCGAGCTTCCCCAGGGGCTCGCGAGTGTGAAAAGTTGTTCAAATTTCTCCTGAGGTGATTTGAGAACGAGCAGCCAAGATTGAAAGTCACAGCTACAGGTAACTGTCATTATTATTATTATTTTATTTATTTATTTTATTTATTTATTTATTTTATTTTTCTAATGTTTTATTGTGTATCATGTTAAATAGGTGGGTCGATATAGCGTCGTACCGCGAACATTCCAGCAACTGTGAACTTTAAGACATCCCACAGATATATATTTATTTATTTTATTTTTTTATTTTATTTATTTATTTATTTATTTATTTTTTTATTTATTTATTTGTTGAAAGAGTAGACGGAAGTGGTAGTCGAGGGTATACGCAGGTAAACAGCGTTTACCCATTTTTAAATTTGGACAATATAGCGTTTATCCACATCACAGGGCTTCTCATTTTCTGTATTTAAGTTCCACCGTCTTTTCGACTCTCCTTTTAGTATTCAGTTGATACCCGTTAAACCATTCGTGTATCTCAATCCCATACTGAGAAACGCGTCAATATTAACATGTGACAACTAAATGGGCTTTTGAATCGTAAGTCCGACGTTTTCATTTCAAAGCAGAAGCGACTCTTGTGTAAATACAGTCACTCACAACGATTGTGAGTCTAGCATCAAATACTTTATTTTACATTGTAGCTTTGATAAAGATTTGTCGTTATTAACACGTTGCGATCTCGTTTCTGCTTGTTAATCAAAAATTAAAGCTTAATTTGGTTGTTTCAGAGAAAAAAAAACACGTAAATCAAATTTAGCTATTAACTCATTTCTCAGTTGTGATTGAGATACACGAATGGCTCAACAGGTATCAATTTAATTATGAAAGGAGAGCAGAAAAGTCGGTTAAAGTCGAGATATTTGAACGGGGTCTGTGTTGTCGAGATATTTGAACGGGGTCTTTCTTTTTATTATAAAAGCCCACCAATACATGGTATTTTAAATACATTCAAGAAGTCAATTTTCCTAAACCATGTTTTTTGTTTTTTTTTTAAACTGGTATGTGTGTATTTATTATGTATTTCTGTGGATTATTTCACTTCAGAGATAATGAAAAGAGTATTTCAGGAAGTAATATTTTAGGTCTGTGTGTACAGATTTATATAGTAACATTCTGTATTTTAAAAGTTGGGACGAACATGGTTGAATACCTTCAGCATGCAGTTGTTGACAGACCCCACCCCTTCGTGCTGCTGCTCGGAGAACACCATTTTGGTGCAGCAGTGTGGAGTAGTGGTTAGGGCTCTGGACTCCTGACTGGAGGGTTGTGGGTTTAATCCCAGGTGGGGGACACTGCTGTTGTACCCTTGAGCAAGATACTTTACCTAGATTGCTCCAGTAAAAACCCAACTGTATAAATGGGTAATTGTATGTAAAAATAATGTGATATCTTGTAACAATTGTAAGTTGCCCTGGACAAGGGCATCTGCTAAGAAATAATAATAATAATATAAAAAGTTTGCGCAAAACTGATTTAGAGAACAGATCTCAAACCCCAGTGACATGGTACTTCTGTCATGGGCAGATGTGGCAAGAACATAAACAAGCCGGTCTGGTGGTTAAAGAAAAGGGCTTGTAACCAGGAGGTCCCCGGTTCAAATCCCACCTCAGCCACTGACTCATTGTGTGACCCTGAGCAAGTCACTTCACCTCCTTGTGCTCCGTCTTTCGGGTGAGACGTAGTTGTAAGTGGTTCTGCAGCTGATTCATAGTTCACACACCCTAGTGTGCTAAATAATTTTTCACAAACTTTGCTTATCTATGGACAAGCACTGGAGCAGGCATCTTTACTTAAAGCTGTTGATGTGTGCTTTGATATTTTATTGCTTTGATATTTCATACCCAAAGCAGTGCTCTCCTGCTTGGGATTTTGTGCAGCACATTGTGCATGAGGTCACTGGTAATGTCTCCATCACCCAATGTTAGAATCAAGAAGTTTTATTTTCTCTGTTTTAGGATGATATATTATTTATTTCTTAGCAGATGCCCTTATCCAGGGCGACTTACAATTGTTACAAGATATCACATTATTTTTTACATACAATTACCCATTTATACAGTTGGGTTTTTACTGGAGCAATCTAGGTAAAGTACCGTGCTCAAGGGTACAGCAGCAGTGTCCCCCTACCAGGGATTGAACCCACTACCCTCTGGTCAAGAGTCCAGAGCCCTAACCACTACTCCACACTGTAATTACATGTACTGATACTCAGAGTGGTATAAATAACTAGAGCTTTTGAATTACTAACATGTAAATGTGTTTCATCTCAGATGTTTTAAATAAATGTTAATTCTTGGATGTTCCTTTTTTTATAAATCGGTGTCTTTCTTATTTGAATGGGATGATAATATCACTTTTTAATCCTATAGTTATTCTGCAGTATAGGTCTTATGAGTATTTAGCTTTTTTGTGTTTCAGAAGTAATTATTTGATGTAAAGAACTTGACAACCATTATTCTCTTGTAAATTATAAGGTTAATCTGTTTTTTCAAATGAGTTTTGGAAACCAATCTCAGATTATGTCTTTATAAAGACACGGTTTGGATCGATTTCCATGCTGCATTAGAAAAAAACAACAACCTTATTTTACAAGGTAGAAATGGTAGTTTAAAATCATTTACATCAAATAATAGCAGGTTCTAATTTCAACCCAACTATGAAGGTTAATTTAACCCAGCAGTGATTTAATATAACCCAATAAATGGGTTGTTTTTTACCCAGCGCGCTGGGTTATAACTTTAACCCAACTGGCTGAGTTACAATAACCCAGCGTTGGGAAGGTGCAATAGTAACCCAGCACTGGGTTGGCTTTCAACCCATGTTGAGTTACTTTTAACCCAGCATTTCTTAGAGTGCAGGGTCTCTAATGACACACTTTCATTTCGTTTTGCAAATACTAACCAATTTGCTCATTCCTTTGGCAGAGCCCCTGATTTGGTAGCGATTTTCTCGTCTGACGTTGCTAAACACCTGCTGCAGTTGAAACTTCGACTCTGGGTCACAGAACTTTTCCCCCGAACGCGGTTACAGCAGGCCCAGGGTCTTTACAATGTAACTTCATTATAACCAGGTAGGTAGCCAGCCATGAAAAATCACTGAGGCACTTGCCTGTGTAGCTCCTTATGGTGTCACTGTAGTCTGCAATGACAGTAAAAGATTTTGAAGACCACAGAGGCTTTAGATATCAGTGGGACTTTTAATGTATGCGCACAACGACGGATCAGATGCATTTTTATTTTCTGGCAAACCAACGTGTAAGAGCGCCTAAATACATTATTAGTAGTATGATTTTTACCAAGGATTTGATAACGAGCCCTTCTTTGGAGGCTGTGTGGTCCAATGGTTAAAGTCCAGGGCTTGTAACCAGAAGGGTCACGGGTTCAAATCCCATCTCTGCCACTGACCGACTCACTCTGTGTGACCCTGAGCAAATCACTTCACCTCCTTGTGCTCCGTCCTGCGGATGAGATGTTAAATCAACGTCCTATTGCAAGTGACTCTGCAGCAGCAGTTGTTGATGATGCATAGTTCACCCCCCCCTAGTCTCTAAGTCGCTTTGGATAAAAGCGTCTGCTAAATGACTAAATAATAATATTATTTCCTGATTTAGCATCACAAGAGCCAATCAAAAACACAAAGCGGGCACAGCTCATTTGCATACAAACTCCAGGTTTAGCTAGTTAAGAGATTTAACATTTAGTTAAATATTTAGCTAAATGTTAAATCTTGTAACTAGATTTATAAATTATATTTGAATGTACACATTTAAAAAAAATCTTTATTTTCACAACATTTAAAAATCTGGGGAAAAAATACAAGATTTAAGTTCAATTTGGGGGGAAAAAATGTTATTTTAAAAAACACATGGCACCCCATACCAAGAAAGTCTCTGAGTCAGTGTGTATATTTTAGTGTGGTTTGTGCACCTTTATTATTTACAATGAAACAACAAACAAAATCCTAGCTCCCTTGGAGCACAAACTAATAGTCTTACTTTAAACAAACCTAAATCTAAGGCAGGGAAGGTGAACTCCTTTTACCCTATAAAACCAAATTCATATCTTTCAAATACCTTTCTTTTGGTCTTTCAGTTTCTGTTCTTCAAAACCTCACACCATACCTTTCCTGGTAGTTTCTAATCTTACACATCATGCTCAACCAACTCACACCATTCATTTATAGGGTGTGGCCATGGAGAATTGACTTTGTTTTTAAGAACATAAGAGTTTACAAACGAGAGGAGGCTATTCAGCCCATCTTGCTAGTTTGGTTGTTAGTAGCTTATTGATCACAGAATCTCATCAAACAGCTTCCTGAAGGATCCCAGGGTGTCAGCTTCAACAACATTACTGGGGAGTTGGTTCCAGACCCTCAATTCTCTGTGTAAAAAAAGTGCCTCCTATTCTGTTCTGAATGCCCCTTTATCTAATCTCCATTTATGACCCCTGGTCCTTTTTTCTTTTTTCAAGTCAAAGAAGTCCCCTGGGTCGACATTGTCTATACCTTTTAGGATTTTGAATGTTTGAATCAGATCGCCGCGTAGTCTTCTTTGTTCAAGACTGGATTCAATTCTTTTAGCCTGTCTGCATACGACATGCCTTTTAAACCTGGGATAATTCCGGTTGCTCTTTGCACTCTTTCTAGAGCAGCAATATCCTTTTTGTAATGAGGTTTGACAGCTATTGTCAAATGAAAGAAAGTTAAAGTAAAAAATGTTAAAAGCAAATTGATTCCCCTCCCTCCAACAACGACAGAATGAAATGAGTGTTGGCTTTAAGCTGCAGTTTTCTGATTAAAGCAACTCCAAATTTTAAAGATGTAATTACTCCTTTCTGCTTCTAACTGCGTTGTACTTGTCCACTCGTACTTCTCCCACGATGTCGCTTCCACACGCTGTGCTGCCTCGGAGCTTTTAAAAAGCTCCAAGGCAGCACAGACACCTCAACACTCATTTCATTCTGTCGTTGTTGGAGGGAGGGGAATCAATTTGCTTTTAACATTTTTTTCTTTAACTTTCTTTCATTTGACAATAACTGTCAAACCTCATTACAAAAAGGATATTGCTGCTCTAGAAAGAGTGCAAAGAAGAGCAACCAGAATTATCCCAGGTTTAAAAGGCATGTTGTATGCAGACAGGCTAAAATAATTGAATCTATTCAGTCTTGAACGAAGAAGACTACGCGGTGATCTGATTCAAGCATTCAAAATCCTAAAAGGTATAGATAGTGTCGACCCAGGGGACCTGAAAAAAGAAACAAGGAACAGGGGCCACAAATGGAGATTAGGTAAAGGGTCATTCAGAACAGAAAATAGGAGGCACTTTTTTACACAGAGAATTCTGAGGTCTGGAACCAACTCCCCAGTAATGTTGTTGAAGCTGACACCCTGGGATCCTTCAAGAAGCTGCTTGATGAGATTCTGGGATCAATAAGCTACTAACAACCAAACGAGCAAGATGGGCTGAATGGCCTCCTCTCGTTTGTAAACTTTGTTCTTGTGTTCTTCTGATCTGCAGACAACGCAGAATGAATTCGGAACATGATGGGCTCATGGAGGCTGTAGTCCAGTGGTTAAAGAAAAGGGCTTGTAACCAGGAGGTCCCCGGATCAAATCCCACCTCAGCCACTGACTCATTGTGAGACCCTGAGCAAGTCACTTCACCTCCTTGTGCTCCGTCTTTTGGGTGAGACGTAGTTGTAAGTGACTCTGCAGCTGATGCATAGTTCACACACCCTAGTCTCTGTAAGTGGCCTTGGATACAGACGTCTGCTAAATAAACAAATAATAACACTATGTAACACAATTTTTGTTCCTGGGCAGTAAGTGTTATTTCCTAATTGCTTATGCCTCAAAATTATAAAAAATTGCTATTCCCCACAAACTTTGCTTTTGTGACCAGGACAGTGATATTTTGAAATTTACCTATTTTCCAGAACATTCCAGATAGATTCAGTGCTGAGTAAACTTGGAGTAACTTCTAGAACTTTCCAGTAATATAAATAGTAGTATAAATACAGGGGCCTTAAGCCCACCAGTTCAGTTTAGTTCCAGCTGCCTAAGTGGATACATATCTGCATTTTTCTGAGATGGCATCAAGAGGCTGCAAGCATCCGGTAGACGTATTTTGAGACTTCAAAATGGTGGCATTCCTGATGGGTCTCCAAGGCGGTTTTACCAAGTTTCCCTGCTATCTTTGCCTTTGGGACAGCAGGGACACCAAGGCGCACTACCACAGGCGGGACTGGCCACAGCGGACCGAGTTCTCTGTGGGGAGGAACAACGTCAAGTGGGAGCCACTGGTGGACCCCCGGAAGGTGCTGATGCCACCACTGCACATCAAATTGGGCCTTATGAAACAATTTGTCAGAGCTCTAGATAAGGAGTCGGCAGCCTTCAAGACTTCTTCCCTAAGCTGTCTGAGGCAAAAGTCAAAGCCGGTGTCTTCGTCGGACCACAGATAAAGAAGATCCTGGAGTGCAATGAATTCCCCAAGAAGTTCACTAGTAAGGGGAAAGCGGCTTTGAACAGCTTTGTCGCAGTGGTTCGGGACTTCCTGGGCAATCACAAGGCCAAAAACTATGTGGAGCTGGTTGAGACTCTGGTGAAGAACTACGGCACAATGGGCTGTAGGATGTCTCTCAAAGTCCATATCCTTGATGCTCATCTTGATAAATTCAAGGAGAACATGGGAGCGTACTCGGAGGAGCAAGGCGAGCGCTTCCACCACGATATACTGGACTTTGAACGCCGCTACCAAGGACAGTATACCGAGAACATGATGGGAGACTACATTTGGGGGCTGATTCGTGAAAGTGATTTACAGTATAATCGTAAATCTCAAAAAACTACTCACTTCTAAATCCTTTGTAGTCATTTTTGTATTACTTTAGTATAAATACATGTTAATTTGGATTCATATGTTTTTTTCTGACTTTATGTGAACGAAAAGACACATTCGCCCGTTTTCTCAGTGGAAATAGGTAAATTTCAAAATATCACTGTCCTGGTCACAAAAGCAAAGTTTGTGGGGAATAATAGCCATTTTCTATACTTTTGAGGCATAAGCAATTAGGAAATAACACTTACTACCCAGGAACCAAAAAAAAAAATAATTGTTACACGGTCTAATAATAATATGGAATCTAGAAAAGGGGGGCTGCTTCCATGGAACAGAACGCCATCGTTACAGAACCAAAGTCCTGTTGAATATCCTGTAAATGTTTAGTTGCCAACGTGGCGACTTTACAGTAAAATCTACTGACCATATTAAAATTGAAAGCCAGCGTGGTCAGTTCAAAATCCAACATTGTGGGTTAGAAAGATAACTATATAAATTCAATAAGTTTCAAAAGCCATAGTTTTATATATTATACTGGACTGTGGCGAACTCCTTTTACCCTGTAAAACCAAAACTCATGTCTTGCAAATCCCTTTCTTTGGTCTTTCAGTTTCTGTTCTTCAAAACCTCGCACCATACATCCTTTTCCTGGCAGTGTCTATTATCTTACACAACACGCTTTTCCAGTCAGGCTGAACAAGCATTTTCTTTGCTCTTTTCTTGGGTGTGCCCAGCAGGGGAAATTTTACTTCAATAATTAAATTCCCACCTGATCACATTCCACGCTTTTCTAATTAAGTAATTAAACAGTTTATCAATAAAGCAGTTTAACATGTGGCTGTGTAAAACAGCCATCTTGACCCCAGGCTGCCACAAAACACACATTTTACTTGTGCAGGGTCTCTTGCATATATATATATATATATATATATATATATATATATAGGTCATCAACATTCTGGAATTGTTTAAAAGACTACGGTTTTGTTTTTTTATCAACTTCTTAAAGCATTGTTTTTTTGTATTCAGCCGATGAAGGACTGTGTAGTCTGAAATGTCCTGATAATCAGTTATTCTACCTTTTTAACTATCTGAAATATCCTTTTCTCTTTTTTTTTTTTTTTTTTTTTTTTTTTTTCTTTTTCTTTTTCTTAGATAGAGAGAGTGATTGATTGATTATGGGCAAACCCCTGAAAACTGGGCACTTGAGAAGGGGTCTGGTTCATTATCTTCTCTGTGCTTTACTACACTGTGCTGTGCTTTTACCAGGGGGATACCAAATCAGTAAACTTTGAGAAGGGGGCTGGTTCATTATTTTCTCTGTGCTTTGAGAAGGGGGCTGGTTCATTATCTTCACTGTGCTTTGAGCAGGGGGCTGGTTCATTATCTTCTCTGTGCTTTTAGAAGGGGGCTGGTTCATTATCTTTTCTGTGCTTTACTACACTGTGCTGTGCTTTTACCAGGGGGATACCAAAGCAGTAAACTTTGAGAAGGAATGTTTGCTGATAAACACGGAGTGTGGTTTTTTAACTAACTGTTTTAAAGGCGTTTATTTTTTCGTTTCAGAAATCTGTCAGAAGTCTGACTGCACCGTGTTCTTTGTTGTGACTCAGCCAGTGGTGGCGGAATAATGGGGGCAGTCAGGGCAGCTGCACAGGTGCCCAAACACTCAGAGAGCCCCGGAGGAGACAAAGTTTGGGGGAAAAAAAAACATTTAGCAGTGATAATATTGTAGCGTGCACGGGGGAAGGCACCAGCAGGGCTGGTAGGTGACGTAATCACACACAAAGACATAAGCCCGATATACGCTCCTTGCAAAGGAGCCGGCTCTTTTGTACAGTGGTATCGGCGCTATGCTTTAGCGCGAGAGGACCCGGGTTCACGCCTGTGTGTGGATTGCCTCCCCGTGTGTGATGCGGCTGCCTGCGGGAACCAAGATCGCTACAATATCCTTCACATTTAGATTTGCAGATGTTGCAACCTTCGTTTGATTTATTTAGTGATATATTTATTTGAGGGGAACACCGTACAGTTTTTAACATTTTTGGCATGTCATAAGATACATTGCACCCAGATTGAGCTAGGAACTAATTTTCATTGGCAGTGCCTGGACAAACACAAAAGCAGAACATAACACATAGCACGCCAATCTTTATCATATGCAATACATTGGCTCTTGTACATTTTTTTACTTTTGCTGTGGACTCATTTTGTCTTGTTCGTCGCAAATAGTTTTTTTCTTTTTAGAGAAATTGTCTGTTTCCAGTTTCTTTGCCAAAAAATTCTGTATAATTAATGGTAAATATACCTCTGTTTTGACAATATTATTATTTATTTCTTGGCAGACACCCTTATCCAGGGCGACTTACAATTTGTTACAAGATACACATTATTTTTACATACAATTACCCATTTATACAGTTGGGTTTTTACTGGAGCAATCTAGGTAAAGTACCTTGCTCAAGGGTACAGCAGCAGTGTCCCCCATCTGGGACTGAACCCACGCCCTTCCGGTCAAGAGTCCAGATCCCTAACCACTACTCCACACTGCTGCCCGAATAAAAAGCCATGAAAGAAAATCACAGAAAAAAATAATGAACAGCATAATGAACAAGACATTGATTTCATAAACTGGACTGAACGATCGCATGACAGAGTAAATATTTAACAATAGCAGCATAACCTTGAACCTCTGTTACCACCGGCAACATTAAAGCTGTGCACTTTGCATGCTGTTAGCTTGTTATGGTCTGTAAGAAGTTTGAATCTGTCTGAATCTCCACACCCAGCCCAGAAAAAAAAAAAGTCTAGCACCTGCCAGTCACATCCACCACGGGCTGTCAATTACAAAATCAAAGCTCCCAGCGTAATAAAGCACAGGAAATCCACCAAGATCTTTCAGAAACACAGCAACACCGGAAAAAAGCATGACTTCACGGGCCCTGAAAACGTTGAACCGAAGACCCTGGGCGTGTTGAGTAAGCGAGCCTCTCCGAGCAGCTCAGTGAATGAACACTCTTCACAGAGGCGTGCTCAGTCCCACTCCCTCTGAGCAGCTCACAGCTGCAGAGCAGACTAAAAAAAAGAGAGACAAGGAAATTAGTTCTATGCAAGACATTGTGAAGGAGAGGAGGCCCCACTCACTAGCAGAGACGAGAGGGTTTGTGGAAGACAGTATAGTCCGCACTGCCATGCCAATGATCTCTTTTGTCAGTCTGGGCGACTGCAGTCTGTCCAAATCACAGATTCTGAATCAGGTTCTCAGTAACCCCCAGCAGCACCATGATTTCTTCATCCATCGTGATATGTCGGGTGGGGATGTGTCACAAGAGATTTCAAATGGTTTAGTAGAAATCAGTTGGTACCTTCCTTGCGGGAAATACAAATTTAGACATCTTTTCAGAACCCATAGCTATGCGACACTTCAAGGAGATGTGCCTTTGAATCTAAAATATCCAATAATGAGGTCCCAGCAGTGTGTAGTGGTGGTTAGGGCTCTGGACTCTTGACCGGAGGGTCGTGGGTTCAATCCCAGAGGCTGTGTGGTCCAGTGGTTAAAGTAAAGAGCTTGTAACTAGGAGGTCCCCAGTTCAAATCCCACCTCAGCCACTGACTCATTGCGTGACCCTGAGCAAGTCGCTTAATCTTGTGCTCCGTCTTTTAGGTGAGACGTTGTTGTAAGTGACTCTGCAGCTGATGCATCGTTCACACACCCTAGTCTCTGTAAGTCGCCTTGGATAAAGGCGTCTGCTAAATAAACAAATAATAACAATAATAATGGGGACACTGCTGCTGTACCCTTGAGCAAGGTACTTTACCTAGATTGCTCCAGTAAAAACCAAACTGTGTAATTGTATGTAAAAAATAATGTGATATCTTGTAACAATTGTAAGTCACCCTGGATAAGGGCTTCTGCTATGAAATAAATAATCATATTATTTTAATTGCTGAGCAGTTGCTAAAAGTGAAAAGACGTGGGAGAAAATAAAAATCCCAACTTTACATTTTATTGCCAAGATCCGTGTTCATAAGCCAAGTTACACCCTTTGTGGCTAGGAGCCAAGATATTTTGATAAGCAGTACGCTATAAGAGAAGTTGTCCTGCGCCACCCTGAACATCTCCACGACAGACCTTCACCCTTGACGAGGAAAGAGTGTTGCAGCAGATGTGCCATGATTAGGTGAGTCAAATATCTAAGTTTTAGCTGCAGCTCTGCCAGGGTGTACTGAAGGGATAATAACCAAGCTCAGTTACTTAATTGCACCAATTATTGGCTTGATTAGCCAAGATTAACAAGTCTTCCAGATCTTTAGCTATTCATGATGTAAAGACACTGACCAAACCTGCAGGATAGGGGCTTTCCAGGACCAGGGTGGGAGATCGCTGGTAGATGATGTATACTTTGGACAACTATAAAAGCGAAATAAATATTTACATTAAGTAACAACAGATCATATTAAATACAGTGCAGCCTTATAAATAAAGTAGAACCAGAGTAGATGTTAAATCGTTGAATGTTTTAAAATAATAATAATAATGATCAAGGGAAGTAATGTTAAAACTTTACAATGCATTAGTAAGACCTCACATAGAATATGGTCACCTCGTTACAAAAAGGATATTGCTGCTCTAGAAAGAGTGCAAAGAAGAGCAACCAGAATTATCCTGGGTTTAAAAGGCATGTCGTATGCAGACAGGCTAAAAGAATTGAATCTATTCAGTCTTGAACAAAGAAGACTACGCGGTGATCTGATTCAAGCATTCAAAATCCTAAAAGGTATTGACAATGTCGACCCCAGGAGACTTCATTGACCTGAAAAAAGAAACAAGGACCAGGGGTCACAAATGGAGATTAGCGTGCACGGGGTAAGACAGCCGGTTCTTTTGTACAGCGGTATCGGCGCTATGCTTTAGTGCAAGAGGACCCGGGTTCGCGCCCGCCCTCTACGTGTGTGATGCGCCTTCCTGCGGGGAACCAAGATCGCTATAATAATAATAATAATATAACCCTGTCCTTCAAGTACTGTTAGTCAATGTATCTTTAGTGATCATTTCAAACGTTAGGTTGGTTTTTCGCTCCTTTGAGGAGTGCATTTGGCTGATTTCCTGTTACCTCCATTGCTTGTGAAGGCTAGCTACCACAGTCTCACAGTCAGAGCCTAGGGCTTGCGGCTGAACCATAGGTGGTTATTATTGTCCCTGTGCTGTTAATAAAGTCTTTCATTGCAAAGTGTTAATTTTACCCTTCTAGGGGCCGATGTACTAAGAGTCGGCAAGCGCAAGTAAATGCGGCCGCGTGTTTAATTTGAGCTGCGCATCTAAAAGTTGCGGACTATGTATTAACCCCTACGGTGGCCCTGAAGTGCAAAACAGCAAATAAAAAATACAGACAAACAAAAAAATGTGTATCTTAAATTAAAAAAAGCTTACCTGCAATTAAAAAAACGACTTTAAATACAAAAACAAACGCCTGCATCTTAAAATTTGTGTACAAACACAAAAAAGGCTTACATCTTAAAAAGACACCACCAAACAAATCAAATCCTATAAAGGAAATGACATAGATAAGTGGGCGGGTGTTGGTTGTGGAAAGACATAAATTAGATCTCCGATTGGGTGAACATTTACTCCGTTACTGTGATCCTGGATCGTGGAAGCTGTCGTCTTTGTACACTTTTGGGTCTCTCTCTCTCTCGCTCCACACATTTTCTTTCTATAAAAATATAGAATCACGTTTTTTAAAAAAAAATATTATTACCGTAGTAAAGGTGGGACTGAACAATGGAGCATATGTTATGTTATTTAAAAAATAAATCTAACTGCGTTATTAAAACAGCTTTTCATAATTAGGAGGAATCGAAGGGCAACTCCTCTCTGCTTTGCCCAAGTTCAGCCTACACTCCTCGTATACGCTGCTCGTCCAAAACTTTACACACAGGAATATTTAAATTCTTAAAAGGAAGACAGAATCCCTCATACAGTTACACCATTATGTAATCACTCATATCTATAAAATAGCTGCTGTACAGACTGTAGTAGTGGTGTGGAAGCTCAGCGATTTTTACAATTTTATAATGCAGGATACTATTTTGTATGTACAAAGACGACAGCTTCCACGGTCCAGGATCACAGAAAGTGAGTAAATGTTCATCCAATCGGAGATCTGACTTATGTCTTTCCACAACCAACACCCGCCAACTTATCTAAGTCATAACCATAATAGGATTTGATTGATTTTTTAAGATGTAAGCCTTTTTTTGTGTTTGTACACAAATTTTAAGATGTTTGTTTTTGTATTTAAAGTCGTTTTTTTAATTGCAGGTAAGCTTGCATCTTAAAGTTTGTGTTTGCACTTCAGGGCCACCGTAATTAACTGCGGAGTGTTGAAAACTTCACATGCGCTTCCGAAAGAATGCGACGCGCATCAGAACAGCTCTGGATTTGGCTGAAGGGGGAATTGTGTTTCTGTTTGAAATCCCTTTTCACACACAAATGCCGCTGCTGAGCCGTCTCGGAGACGTTTTAAAAATCTTCAAAATACCAATTCACACAGGACGAAATTGCACAATCTATGTCGGTATAATATCGTCATAACCCTTTCATCAAATCGTTCTTATGGCTTCAGAAACTTCACTTTAACATGTATTGTTTCTTTCGACACCCTGCAAAGCAAATTAATTATTATTATTATTATTATTATTTATTATTATTATTTATTTCTTAGCAGACGACCTTATCCAGGGCGACTTATATTGCGCACTGCGTATCATTTAAAACAAGCATGAAGGTTTTGATAGGGGCACCTTTTAATATTTTAAACACCCTGTAGTCACTACAGTACTGTACACAGTGGCACTGCAACAGTTTTTAAAGTGTGGGTGCTGAAAGCCATTGAACAAAACTGTAAACCCTGTATATGATGGAAGCCATGCAAAGCCAGGGGGTGCTGTCGCATCCCCAGCACCCCTGACTGTACACAAAACTTGTTTCAGAAAATAGATACCTTCTGTCTGGAGATGCACCCTTTTTAAGATTAACAAATGATAATATGCAGAATTAGCAAGAACCACAGAGCTCTATGGAGTGGGGGTAGTGCTAGCAACATTTGTTCTAGTTCCATAGAGAGTATAGTCATATGATATTCTGCTTTATCTGTTTCTCTTGTGTTTTAACTACTAACACCCTATTAAACAATTATTGAAAAATGAAAGAAATGAAACAGAAGCAGTCGTCAAAAACATTCGTAAAGCGACGGCGAAAACACTGACCGCATTTTTCACTCGCCGTGTTTAAAACAAAATTAAATATGTATATACAGTATATTATTGATGTACGCATTCTTGGTATAAACAAGATATTATTATTATTAGTTTATTTAACAGATGCCTATAGCCAAGGCGACTTACAGAGACTAGGGTGTGTGAACTATGCATCAGCTGTAGAGCCACTTACAACTACGTCTCACCCGAAAGACGGAGCACAAGGAGGTGAAGTGACTTGCTCAGGGTCACACAATGAGTCAGTGGCTGAGGTGGGATTTGAACCAGGGACCTGCTGGTTACAAGCCCTTTTCTTTAACCACCAGACCGGCTTGTTTATGTTCTTGCCACATCTGCCCATGACAGAAGTACCATGTCACTGGGGTTTGAGATCTGTTCTCTAAATCAGTTTTGCGCAAACTTTTTATATTATTATTATTATTATTATTATTATTATTATTTCTTAGCAGACGCCCTTATCCAGGGCGGCTTACAATTGTTACAAGATATCACATTATTTTTACATACAATTCCCCATTTATACAGTTGGGTTTTTACTGGAGCAATCTAGGTAAAGTACCTTGCTCAAGGGTACAGCAGCAGTGTCCCCCACCTGGGATTGAACCCATGACCCTCCGGTCAAGAGTCCAGAGCCCTGACCATTACTCCACACTGCTGCCTTGTATGCTATTCATGAACATTTCTTTAACAAATGGATTTATTTAATACTTGCTGATAAATAGTTCTGAAAGGCCATTACGAGTACCAGAAGCAGCACTCCTAGTTCTGATACTTCTGAAAAGACTCCTTTAAAGCTCAATGTGGTGAAAATGGGGACTGAGTTCAGTGCTGCATCCGTAACTTCAAACAATCAGTCAATGTTTTCTGTATAATTCAATATTTTTTAAGGTAAAGGGAAGACAACATAAAGACGTCTACAGATGATGCGGGGGTGACAGATGTTAAACCCAGAAAGGAAACTGTACGACAAAGAGCCCACGTGTACGAAGCCAAGACAAATAAACTAGTCTCCACATTTGTCATCATGTCAGCCAGTGCCAAAACCTGGGAGCATCTCCGAGACAAAAGTGAGTAGAAACAAAACCACGCCGGGGGGGGGGATCAAAAATCAAAAAACGTTTTTATTTTTTATTGCACACTTGAATCATTTTTAAAAATGCATCACACCTGCAGTTTGTGTTCAATATTCTGTTTATATATATATATATATATATATATATATATATATATATATATATATATATATATATATATATATATATATATAACATGCTACCTACAGTAAAATGATCGCACTATGTTCATTTTCATATACTGTCTGATTTATTCAATGCTGTTTTTGTACAAAATACACATACCGTAAAAAACAGTGTATAAGTCTCACCGGTGTATAAGTCGCCCCCCTTTTTGAGACAACAATTTCAGGAAAAAGCCTACAGGTCACGCCAGTGTATAAGTCGCTCCCCCCTTTTTAGGACCCCCTAAAATACCTAGAAAATAGACTCATACAAAGGTTTTTTTTACAGTAAGTTCAGTAGATGCTGTATGTGCTGTAAATATAAATTTACAATACCAAATGTAGTAAATGGTTATTTATCATAGACTCATCATAATAAGATTGCTTTGATTGGTCTCTTAGAAGTTACAGTAATATTTACTTCTGGGTGAGTGAAAAACCTCTGCTGCACCAGTATTATTTTACTAAATTTAGTGAAATTATTGCCTTGCTAAATGCCGTACTGCCCATGATATTGTTTTCTGTTCTGTAATGGTTCCATGCATAGTCCTACATACATTTTTTAAAATGATTTGACAAAGAGTGAAGATAAGCTAGAAAGCCTGGAATAAAACCTACAGCTCTGGCCAAAAGTTTTGCATCACCCTGCAGAATGAACTCCCTCAGCTTCATAGAGTCCAATGAAAGCTGCTGAATAATGTTCCCTTGTTAATATATTGAATTCCACACCACCGCTTTGTAGTTTTCCAGATACCTAATAGAAAAACTGACATGAAAAATGTGACATTTCAAAATCTAACATCAAATACTACTGTACTACTATTATGGCTTCCGGTAGACTATATTAGATATCATTTTTCAGTTTCTTTGATTACACGATGTTAAATAAAAGATCTAAATTATCTTCATATAGTTTTTTTTTTCTTATGCCTCAATCCTAAAATTCTAGGTGATGTGAAACTTTTGGCCACAGCTGTATATGAATCTATACCTAAGATGCCATCTATATGCTACCCTACAATATGATAAATACAAGCAACCCAAATGGTTAAACTTTTATTTTACAGTTGATTGTTCACCTGTCCTTCTTACAAGATTTGTAATTACAGTAATCCGTCGCGTATTCTCTCGTCGGACATCCGCCCTGACAGTTTATCGGCCCTGATCAATCTCTTCAGCAACGTTAGTTTATGATTGAACAGAGAAGATTAGTTCAGAGACTGGAGATCCCACAGAAGTTTTCGTACGCTGTGTTGTGTGAGCTCCATGCTCTACTATTGCTGGCAGCGTCGCCTGAGCTGTTCAGTGTGTCTATCTGTAATAAATCCTGTTCGCCTGCGGGGGGCGTATCAACTTCAACCTCCATCTGGATCTCCTGCCCGTCGCTCAGCAGTGAACGCACGCCCCCACACGTCAGACGGACACCCCGTCACAAGCATGAATACCCCGTGTCTTTCTAAACCAGGGATTTAGTGGAGCATCCCTAATAAAAGCTGAATCTCAAAACAATAACTGTGTGAATCTAGTCATTGTTCCAGCTGTGTATAATGGTGTTTAAAACAGGATTCATTCAGACAACCTTTTACATATCCTCCCTGACTCTGGTCCCAGCACATTCGGATACGCGATGGATTGAAGTGCTTTCTGATGGAGGTCCACTATGAAAGGCGCTATATTAGAATAGAGATTATTATTATTATTATTATTATTATTATTACTGCATTCTCAATGACTCCAAAATTGACTAATTGTCTCAAACAGGCTTTTGTGCTGATTACACTGCTGTCTGAAATTACAGAGAACTTTAATTTTGTGCTCTATTTTTCTATACTCGCAGAAAACCAACTGACGGAATTTCTGCGCAAGATAGGACTGGAAGATCACTTGACAAGCAAACTCACATTAGGTGCTGTCCTTGAGATCGGCCCAGAGAGTGTGACAGATGAACCAATCCGGTCTGTGAAAGATCTTCCCAGTCACTTTCTGAAAAGACTGATGATGGTGAATGTGACAGCTAGAAGTACGAGGTGTGCAAATGCGAACGAGACACAAACGGATGCAAAACCTGCGGACATTGACAGTTTTTTTGACGGTTTGTGCAGTAATGGTAATTGTGACGATAATCGAATCAATCCACTGGATCTCATCACAGCTCTCTTCCTGTGCGCCGACAGCTTCCTGCAGCAGGAAATGATGTCAAAAATGTCGATGTGCCAGTTTGCTGTACCTCTCTTGCTCCCTGACTGTAGCACCGATCAGTGTACATTAATGCTGTGGGCCATGAGAGACATTGTGAAGGAGTGGAGGCCCCACTCACTAGCAGAGACCAGAGGGTTTGTGGAAGACAGTATAGTCCGCACTGCCTTGCCAATGATCTCTTTTGTCAGTCTGGGCGACTGCAGTCTGTCCAAATCACAGATTCTGAATCAGGTTCTCAGTAACCCCCAGCAGCACCATGATTTCTTCATCCATCGTGATATGTCGGGTGGGGATGTGTCACAAGAGATTTCAAATGGTTTAGTAGAAATCAGTTGGTACCTTCCTTGCGGAAATACAAATTTAGACATCTTTTCAGAACCCATAGCTATTGCTACACTTCAAGGAGACATATGTGCCTTTGAAACACAGTTTAGCTTTTTAGTGCAAACATCATCAGCTGTTTTTGTATTTTTTGATAGCATAGAAGAGAATGAGTACAGGTTACTGGCATCACTGAAGAACACCAAATCGCAACTGATTTTGGTTGTGAACAAGTCTCAGAATACAGATCCTACTACTGTGAAAGAATTGGCTAAAGAGTTAAATTTAAATCAAAATAATCTCCAGATGAAGAACAAACAGATCAATGATGCAGACTTTACTAATAATCTGCGCAAAGCCATGAAGGGCATTGTGCAAAGCAAGCCAAATACAGTGAGAATTGAAGACATGTCTGCAACAGCGCTTGAATTAGGCATTTCTGTAGATGAAGAGTGTGTTGAATGTAAAAATGCAAAAACAAGGGCCAAAGAGATTACTGCTCAAATTGGCAGAATAATAAAGATACCTCAATATAAGGAGTCAAAGCTACCTTTGCAAGGGGTACCTTGGAAGAAACTAGCAGAATTAGAAAAAGAGGAGTGTAGACTGGAAAAGGCAGGAGATCGGCACGTTGAACTATATAAGACTCAGCTACAGGAAAAAAAGAAGAAACTACGACAAGAACAAAGCAAGCACAAGACTCCTAAAGCAATGGCTACATTCATCAAGGCAATAGCCAATCCAAACACAAGAGAAAAAGCCTATTTCCTCAAGTGGATGAGGCTGAACTTGGATCTTATTGCACGAAAAGAACTCTCTCACCTCCGTGAGAGTTATAAAACCCAACTGACAGATTTAAAAGGTCCAAACAAAAATGAAATTGCAGACTTGGACAAAAAAATATTAGAGAGTTCCCTTGGAGTAGAACATTTTATGCGTGAAATTGGACAGCTCTACGAAGCTGCTTGCTTCTTTCCTGAGAAATGCTGTCAGGAAGACGTTGCCAGTCTTCCCAGCATTGTGGCTGATCTGCTGTTGGACGGCTTCCCTCTTGAGCTGATGGATGGAGATGCATCAAATATCCCTGTAAGGTGGGTGACTGATGTTCTAACTGAGCTCCACAGGAAAGTCCAACACAAGAGCAGGGTGCTGGTTGTAACAGTGTTGGGAGTCCAAAGCACTGGGAAGTCTACCCTCCTCAACACAATGTTCGGGGTTCAGTTTGCAGTTAGCAGTGGCAGATGCACGAGAGGAGCCTTCATGCTGTTAATCCGAGTCAAAGAGAATCTCAAAGAAGAGCTGAACTGTGATTTCATCCTGTTAATCGACACAGAAGGTCTCAAATCTCCAGAGCTGGCACAGCTAGAAAACAGTTACGAACATGACAATGAGCTTGCAACACTGGTGACTGGACTCAGCGATATTACAATAATAAACATCGCAATGGAGAACTCCACAGAGATGAAGGATATCTTGCAGATCGTGGTGCACGCCTTTCTTAGAATGAAGGAAGTGGGGAAGAAGCCAAAGTGCCAGTTTGTGCACCAGAATGTCGGGGGGGTGTCTGCTCACAACAAAAACATGACCGAAAGGAAGCATCTTTTGGAGCAGCTGAATGAAATGACCGAGATAGCCGCCAAAATGGAGAAACAAAACTCTGCCAGTAAATTCACAGACGTTATGGAGTATGATGCAGAGAAAAATAACTGGTACATCCCTGGCCTGTGGCATGGCATTCCACCAATGGCACCAGTGAACACAGGCTACAGTGAAGCTGTGTATGAGTTCAAGAAGAGTCTGTTTAAGGTTTTAAAACACTGCAAAGACGATCAGCCTCCAGCACATATTACAGAGTTCCTGAAGTGGATGGAAAGCTTGTGGAAATCTGTTAAATATGAGAATTTCATTTTCAGTTTCAGAAATACACTGGTGGCTGATGCTTACAATAAACTTTGCCTTGAATTTTCTAAATGGGAATGGTCTTTCCGAAAACACATGTTTGTATGGGCATCAGAGGCAGAGGTGCGTATTTCTAACTTCAAGAGTAACCAGTCTATGAACCTTATTGATTTACTGAGAAGATTACAATCAGAGGCAACTCAGGAACTGGGATCAGAAGAAACAAAACTCCGTGGCCAACTGGTTGAATATTACAAGAAAAAGGAAAGACACATTCCTCTTGTGGAAAAGTACAGAGGAGACTTTTTGAACAGCATTAAAAGTCTCAAGAGGGAAACTGAAAATGCTATTCATAACACACTGGACAAAGCCATGGAAATTCAAAAAGGAATGACAAAGTTAAAAGATATTCACGAAAAGCATACTGCAGCAATTGAACAGAAAGTACTGTGCGTGCTTAAAGAATGTAGGAAGAGGGGTGTGCCCTTATCTGACACGAAGCTGGATGAAGAATTTGAAAATATGTGGCGCGAGACAGTGTATGAACTCAACTTCAAGGCTCTGGACAAGCAAGACGTTGTATCGCATGTCTTTAGCCAACTGAGAAGCAATTTAGAAAGATATGGTGGTTCAGTTAAGGAGCAGTTAAATGCTGTAAAGGATTTGACAGAATGTGGAGAAACAGCTTTTAAGGTACATAGCGAACACTTCCAGAAATGTTCACTTTTTAAAACTTTTTTAAAGAGATTGTTCAATAATCCCATAAAACAGACAGAAGAGATGGCAACAAATTTAATTGGACAGTGCAAAGATTATGTTTCACAACTAAAAAAGGGTAAAACAGATTACTATGACATTTACACTGGAGAGCTGCTAGAAATGATAGATAAAACACTGGAGGAGACTAATAATAAGAAACTCAAAACCAACACAGCTTTTGATGTTGACATCAAGTTGCATATCTGTGGGTTCGCTGCCAAGGGATTTCAACAGATGCATGAACAGTTCCTCATAGAGAACGATCCTGAGCAACAGCTGGAAAAGTTCAAAACTCAGTACAAATCAACATTCGTAGATCTTTATCAGAAAAAGGATCAATGCCAAAAAAAAGCAATGGAATTTGTCAATCTCTGCCTCACACCTGCAGTGAAGGAATATGTTCAAAGAACTCTTGGGTTTGAAATTGTAGATGCAATTCTGACTGGTGGAGAATCTGTGAAATACAGCTCCCGGTCCTTCTTCCAGTTCACCATTCTAAAGCAATTGCTTATTGAAGGAAACTTTAAGAACTATGTGCAATACACTACAAAATACAAACATTTTGTCAAGAAGTGGATTTCGAATCGTATCGTCTGCCATTTTTCAAACAATGCTTCCATTGGTGATTTAGAAATTAAATGTCTTGACGTGATAACAACGAAAATAGAAGATGCCATTAAAACCTCGCAAATGGGGAAAGATGACACAGCCCTGACTGATGATGGCAAAAGCACATCGATATTCATTGAAAACATCTGTAGCACTCTGAGCAAAGACATTGTGATTCCCCAGGACACGCTGAGAGGAATCATTTTCCAGATAACAGCAAAATATGAGGAGTTTGTGACGGCTCTTCAGATTTTTCTGAAAGAAATGAAGGAATTGTTACGTGCTGAATTTTCTAAGGGATCCAAAATTGAGAAGAAACTTCAAAATCTGCCATTCAATCCACTGGATGAGCTGTTCAAGAGGGTGTTTGGCTGTGGGGAGCAGTGTCCATTCTGCAAGGTCCCCTGTGAGGCAGGAGGCAAGGACCACAAGGAACACCATGCATCAGTGCATCGACCCCTGGGGTTGGGGAGATACATATGGTCAGAATCTGAAAAACTATGTGCAAGTATATGTTCAACTAATGTACACAGTAATACAACATTTCAGAGTCCTGAAACAGAGTGGAAGACGTATCCCTGTAAAGACTATCGGAAATTCTACCCTGACTGGCACATTGCCCCTGATCCCAGTATTGAAGCCTCTGACTACTGGAAGTACGTGCTGACTACATACAATGAAGAGTTTGCAAAGGAGTATGAGGTAGAGCCTGCTGATATCCCTGAGCAATGGAGAAGCATAACAAAAGACAACGCAATGAAGAGTTTGCAAGAATTGTTTAACGTCGAATAAATCAAAAGACGTTTGATGCACAGAGTTTGCGTAGCCAAAAAAAAAAATCTAAAGCATTAAAACTGAGCATAAACAAAGACATCTAATAGTACAGAATTATCCCGGGTTCAAAAGGCATGTCGTATGCAGACAGGCTGAAACAATTGAATCTATTCAGTCTTGAATAAAGAAGACTATGCAGTGATCTGATTCAAGCATTCAAAATCCTAAAAGATATAGACAATGTCGACCCAGGGGACCTGAAAAAAGAAACCAGGACCAGGGGTCACAAATGGAGATTAGATAAAGGGGCATTCAGAACAGAAAATAGGAGGCACTTTTTTACACAGAGAATTGTGAAGGTCTGGAACCAACTCCCCTGTAATAATGTTGAAGCTGACACCCTGGGATCCTTCAAGAAGCTGTTTGATGAGATTCTGGGATCAATAAGCTACTAACAACCAAACGAGCAAGATGGGCTGAATGGCCTCCTCTCGTTTGCAAACTTTCTTATGTTCTATAACAAGGGAAGACGACTCTAGACCTGGAGTGCAGTTAAATTGCAGGCTTAAAAATTGCTTTAGGTCAGGTCACGGGGTTAATTGGTTAATTGCTTAATAAACAAACAAACAAGATTTTATAGCTGATATGCTTTATTTGTCCGTCATTAAAATGATATTCACGGAAACAAAATGTACAAACCAGCAACACATCAAAAATAATCAAATTTCCTCTGCTTATTTTTAAAATATACAGCCTTGTTTTTACATACTGGTTTAAAAAATGCCAATGATAGCTGAGAACGTCATTTACTTTAGTATAATCACATTATGTCTGGTATTTTAAGATCTATAAATATATGTATTTGAAATGTATGGAATACAGTCACAAATGCAAACCTAAGAAGCATGTTATTTTTGTTCTGTTGTTCTGTGGGTTGCATGTTGCTCTTATTGTATTACTTGTATTGTAACACTTGAATGTATTTGTATTTGCTTGCGATTGTAAGTCGCCCTGGATAAGGGCGTCTGCTAAGAAATAAATAAATAAATAATAATAATAAATAATATGTTATGAGCACATAATAATGTTGTAATTGCAAATGATAAATTGGTTAAATTGTGTTCTTAGAATTGTGTGTCTTAACTATGATCTATAGATTTTAATTGATTGTTGTGCTAAGTGTGTTAAAGCATATATGCATTTTATATTATTAGATTACTTGATTGAGTTAATCATTTTACAAACTGATTAAAAATGAGTGATTTAACCTGAAAGGAGATCGTATTTTGTATGTGTGTAAGGAATATTTACTGTTTTCAAATTCACATAATAAACGAATACTTTGCTAATCTGAATTTGCTTCTGCAGGGGGTAAATCTGCGCTAATTAGGGTATCTCTTTAATTACACCCTCGTCTAATCCAGAATTACTGAACATCGTAGTATTATTAGATTAGGGTGCCCATACGTCACCGTTTTCTGGGTGCAGTCCCCGGATGAGGTACTTTGTCCCCGGGCAAATAATGTCCCTGGAACGTTTAAAAAAAAAAAAGTTATCGTAGGTTGATTGACAGAAATTCCCACCACTCTGTCAGGATTATATAAAGAAACTTTCTACCGTCTGTAGACTATCGGTCTGGTTTGTTTCAACTGCCGGTAAATCCAGTTTTAAGAAGACAGAAATGCATTACCCAAAGTTCCCGGCATGTCTTGTATGGCTTGAAGGCAGCAGGAGAAGTAGGCTCTTGTTTAGTTTGAGGAAAGTTTGTTTCTGTAGGTTAGATGCATATCTGTTTTCTATTTGTAATGAAAATGTGCATCTGTTAAAATATAAGATGATCGCGATACACTGAGTGTCCCCGGATTTGGTTTATAAAATATGGTCACCCTAGATTAGATCATGTTTTCTTTTTGAAATCGGAGAGAGAGAGAGAGAGAGAGATGGGAGGAGAGTTAGAGAGAGAGAGGGAGAGATGGTAGGAGAGTTAGAGGGAGAGATGGGAGGAGAGTTAGAGGGAGAGAGAGAGATGGGAGGAGAGTTAGAGGGAGAGAGATGGGAGGAGAGTTAGGGAGAGAGAGGGAGAGATGGGAGGAGAGTTAGAGGGAGAGAGAGATGGGAGGAGAGTTAGAGGGAGAGAGAGAGATAGAGGAGAGAGGAGAGTTCCACTGTTTCTTTTTCGCCCCAGGGTTACAAACACCAAACTTACGCAATCGCTCAACAATGAGTGCAATGTAACCAGATAGCCGCTCCTACACAAGCGGCATGCTTGTAATAGAGAAGGGACAATTAGTGAACGAACAAATGTATTCAGAAAGTCATAGCTGACAACATTTGGAAACTGTTCAGCGGGACGCTCGTCTCATGGGAGGATTCATACACAAAAAACACTAATGATCATATAATAGACGTATCACCCCCAAACTCAACACGACACGACCAGCATGCCAGTAAACACAGACACCATGAGGCGTTCTTATCTTTGTATAAGTTGGTGATCAGCAGGTGTCTCAGCCGCACGTGTGCTTGTCACTAACTCTACTGTGTAGAATAAATTATTTTTTTCTATGTGTAAATCTCTGGACTTTCTTCCTATGCATCGGGTCGCGGGACATTTGCAAGGAAATCGGGACTATATAGGGACTGTTGGCATATGGAAAAGTGAGGCAGATTTCAAAGCAAGTACGGGCAATTTTACTGTGTCCATTTTAGTTTTAAAAACAAGCACAACGGTAACCCGGGTCTTCCGGGACGTTTTGCTACAGTTGCGATTTCAATGGTAACCGTATGGTACTGTTTTACAGACTTTGCGTAACAGCGTCAAGAATACCCTGTTCAAATTTATTTGATATTTGTATGTTTTTCTAAAATTATTTTATTGATTTGATTGGTGCACGTTTAGTGTTGTCTGACACTTTTTGATAATTGATTTGTATCACGTTATGTTGGCTTCTCCGCCCGCTTCCCTGTGTTTGCCCTGTTGAGCACCTAGTAATTGAATTATTGATCAATTTACGCACCTGAATATAAATGGCACATGTTTCATAAACGAGGGGCATCCTGGGCCATCCGGGTCTGTGGGTCTGTGGGTCTGTGGGTCTGTGGGTCTGTGGGTCTGTGGGTCTGTGGGTCTGTGGGTCTGTGGGTCTGTGGGTCTGTGGGTCTGTGGGTCTGTGGGTCTGTGGGTCTGTGGGTCTGTGGGACGACTCAGAGAGACAGAAACGGACCACTAAATGGAGCATCCCGATAATAAGTATTGGGCTGATGGTATGCCGGTGTTTGATAAAGAGCGCGAACGGCCCAAATGTTTTTAGCCTATTTGATAGTCGATTGGAGTTTAAGAAGGGCATAGAATAAGCTATAGTTATATGCTGGTTTCTCTCTCGCTATCTCTGTGTGTGTTCCCTCCCCTGCACGGACATTGTGTGTGTGTGTGTGTGGTGTGGGTATTTGTACCTTTTATACCGTGGTATTGTTTTATAATGATAGTTTTACCGTGTCTTTATGAATGTGTATCTCCACTTTATTGCTGGGTAGCAGCGTTGTTGCATCTGCAGTTTAATACATTCTCATTAATGTGAACCTTGTTTAACTGCTTGAAATTTTGCTACCTGTTTAATAGGTGAAATGGAATTGTTTTAATATATCAGTGCCTTTTGAAACCAGGTGTCGCTATTTGAAGTTTACAATAAACAAACGCTTGTTAAAATGTATCGGTGTGATTTTCATGGTGACCTTGTTCCTACATTTTTTAGATCTGTTATCTGAATAAAAAGAACCTAAAGGATATTTAATTTGTTCTGTGCCTTATCGCATTGAACTGGCGTAGACAGGCTACATCAGTACGTTTACATTCAACGCTTGCTGCATCCTGTGATATTTTGTAATTAAAGGTAGGTGTCACATTTAGAACCATACACACATGAGTATTGCATTGCGGTGCTGGATCCTTGTATAATTCTTCAGATTGAGGGTGTGGACAGCAGGTTTACACATTTATTAAAACCATTAAAACTCATTTTTGTTAGTTAGGACGGGCATTTCAGACTTAAACACCCTCCATTCTCAAAGGGGGTCGTAACTGAGGTTGGATGTAGGCTAACTATAACCCATTCTCATAGATCCTCACTTCCTGCCCGCAAGACTAGGTAAAGTCCGCGTTGCTGTACCGGTGAGCCTCTGTGATTACCGTAACTGTTGTTAAAGTCACCGATGAGCCACCAGACTCACCCAAGGGAAAATAAAAAAACACCGGTGAGATTCACCGTACACAATGTAGACAAAATGTACGCCCATATGGACATTGTCAATGTGGACTGCGGACAGATGAAATTAAATACATGGTGGACTCGGATACTGTAAATCCCATTAATTTGGGAACTTTTCAACCTTTAATTGAAGTATTCAAATTATAAAGCAAAAAAAAAAAGTTTAATTGATGCTGATTTTATTATGTAATCTAATACAATGTCAAAGCGATTAAGTTCATTCATATATATAAAAAATGCGCGCGCACACACACACTAGGCTATGAATTCCGAGCTTTGTTTATTTATTTTCCAACAGATACCAAAGTGTAAGGAATGTATTATTATATAATGTTTTCTATGTAAAACTTCTCAGAGCCCTGAGAGGCTGGTAACAAAAAAAAAAGACACACGCTACAGACGACAGACTTATAACAGGAAGTAGACTTGTTAGAAGAAGAAAAAAAGTATTAACTGTAGATTTATATTTTAAAACAATAGGAATATTGGCAAAAGCCATGGATTTTTCAAAGGATTATGTTTTGTATGGAAAAATGTATTATAATTAAAACTGTAGGTTTATATATATATATATATATATATATATATATATATATATATATAAAGCAATTTAATACAACTATAGATTTCTATACTACAACAGGAAAATGTGAAAAAAAGAATCATAATTTGTTTTTCTAACTATAGAATTTTTTTTTTTTTTTTTTTGGGGGGGGGGGGAATTACATACACATCAATAAGCCGATCTACAGCTGTGGCCAAAACTTTAGCTTCACCTAGAATTTTAAAAATCAAGACATTAAAAAAAAAACAACCTATAACGTACATTTATATAGTTTATCAGAATTTAAATACACTCTTCAGCAGGTTTCATTCGACTTTATGAAGCAAAATTAGTTAATTATATAGGGGGATGCAAAACTTTTGACCATCGCTATATATATGTATGTGATCGTGATAATGTGTGCATGTGTATGTATCAGGGACGGTGGCTTACATTGACCAAATCACTGACACAAGCGCCATGAAAAGCAGTGAATACGTCGCTGTGTTTGCTGCACTAATTGCATACTGGGGACCCAGTAGTGCGCAGGTATCGAGATCCAGTCCTGTGCTCTGGAATGTGACGAACCCCACTTCTTCGCCGGTGTACGCCTGGATCCACGCCTCGTACTGGGAGACCCGCGCATAGACACCCGGCAAACCGGCCCGGGCACAGCCGATCCCAAAACTCACCACCCCCGCTTGCACCCAAGTGGAGCCCTGCTTACAAACCAGCGGACCGCCAGAGTCGCCCTGTAATGATAATGATAATAATATTAATAATAACAGACAATCTTATTGTTATTAATAATAACACAACTCATAAAACTACTACTACTACTACTACTACTACTACTAATAATAATAATAATAATATCACAACTAATAGTACTACAGTACTACTACTAATAATAAAACTATTAATAATAATAAAACTAATAATAATAATAATAATGATGACAGCGATGTCGATAGCAGTGTACCTAGCATGAATAATAATAATAATAATAATAATAATATTGATGATGATGATGACAGCGATGGCGCTAGCAGTGTACCTGGCATGAATAATAATAATAATAATATCACAACTAATATTACTACAGTACTACTAATAATAATAAAACTATTATTAATAATAATAATAATAATAATGACAGCGATGTCGATAGCAGTGTACCTAGCATGAATAATAATAATAATAATAATAATAATAATAATAATAATAATAATATTGATGATGATGATGACAGCGATGTCGCTAGCAGTGTACCTGGCATGAATCCTTGCCCCCCTGCAGCAGCCCGGCGCACATCATGTTGTCGGTGATCTCTCCCTCGCTCACGTACAGGCAGCCACATTGCTGGTTCCCGATAATAGGCAGAGTCACCTCTCGCAATGTATCGTTTTGCGGCAGGGGCACTGCAACATAACGGGGCGCGTTACAATCAGGAGGCTCAACAGAGATTATGAACAAACATTGTGAAGCGACAACCCGGCCGTTATCCAAGAAAGACAAGACAAAAAAGGGACATACATCCAATGCAATACAATTATGGCTTCTGATTTTCAGTTCTTCACTCCCGACTTTTCTCATCTCCTTCAAGAATTCAACTGATCCCCCGTTGAGCCAATTCGTGTCTCTCAGTCACAGCTGAGAAACGCGTTCATAGTAAAATCAATTACTCAATGGGCTTTTTAAATCGCAAGTCAAAGCAGAAGCTCTGCTTTGACTTGCGAAGGGCTCTGGACTCTTGACCGGAGGGTTGTGGGTTCAATCCCAGGTGGGGGACACTGCTGCTGTACCCTTGACCAAGGTACTTTACCTAGATTGCTCCAGTAAAAACCCAACTGTATAAATGGGTAATTGTATGTAAAAATAATGTGTAAAAAAATAAATAAAATAATGTAATTGTATGTAAAAAAAATAATGTGATATCTTGTAACAATTGTAAGTTGCCCTGGATAAGTCACCACTGGTAACTGTGGCTTATATCATGCTTTATCAGGTTGTGTATCTGAGGTTTGTTAGAACATAAGAACATAAGAAAGTTTACAAACGAGAGGAGGCCATTCAGCCCATCTTGCTCGTTTGGTTGTTAGTAGCTTATTGATCCCAGAATCTCATCAAGCAGCTTCTTGAAGGATCCCAGGGTGTCAGCTTCAACAACATTACTGGGGAGTTGGTTCCAGACCCTCACAATTCTCGGTGTAAAAAAGTGCCTCCTATTTTCTGTTCTGAATGCCTCTTTATCTAATCTCCATTTGTGACCCCTGGTCCTGGTTTCTTTTTTCAGGTCCCCTGGGTCGACATTGTCTATACCTTTTAGGATTTTGAATGCTTGAATCAGATCACTGCGTAGTCTTCTTTGTTCAAGACTAAATAGATTCAATTCTTTTAGCCTGTCTGCATACGACATGCCTTTTAAACCAAAACCCTCCTCTGCAATGGCAGCCCAGCATTCAGTATAGACTATACTCTCTCCCCCTCTCCCTCTCCCCTCCTTCCTCTTTCCTCTCTCCCCCTCTCCCTCTCTCTTACCTCCCTCTGCAGTGGCACCCCACCCCGTAGCCCAGCACTCAGTATCAGTGTAGAAGGTACTGGATGATTCGGCCAGGCACACTGGCATGATGTATTCGGTGAAGGTCACAGATCTGTTCAGCTCTAGTAGGGCCATGTCATTATCCATGGTCTGTGAATTGAAGGCAGGGTGCACGATGACCCTCTGCACCCCATTCAAAATCCCGCTGGGGTCCAGACTGGACAGGTCAATCTGACCCAGGACCACCGTCCAAAGGGAGGGGTCACTGTTGCTGTAGAAAGAGATAGGGAGATTATCACACAGAGATGAAATGTAAGCTGGAGTCGATCCCAGTATATGAATTTAAGTGCATTTGTGTTGCTAGAGAGAGAGAGAGAGAGAGATGGGAGGAGAGTTAGAGAGAGGGTGAAGGAGAGAGGGGGAGAGATGGGAGGAGAGAGAGAGATGGGAGGAGAGAGAGATAGAGAGAGATGGGAGGAGAGTTAGAGAGAGAGAGATGGGAGGAGTGTGAGAGAGAGGGTGAAGGAGAGAGAGAGATGGGAGGAAAGTGAGAGAGAGAGGGTGAAGGAGAGAGAGAGATGGGAGGAGAGAGAGAGAGGGTGAAGGAGAGAGGGAGAGATGGGAGGAGAGAGAGAGAGGGTGAAGGAGAGAGGGAGAGATGGGAGGAGAGTTAGAGAGAGAGAGATGGGAGGAGAGTTAGAGAGAGAGAGGGTGAAGGAGAGAGAGAGTTAGAGAGAGAGGAGAGAGTGAGATAGAGAGAATGGGAGGAGAGAGAGGAGATGAGAGGAGTTAGAGAGAGAGAGTGTGAAGGAGGGAAAGAGGAGAGAGAGGAGAGGGGGAGAGAGAACAGTAGGAGAGAGAGAAGGAGAGATGAGAGGAGAGTTAGAAAGTTGGAGAGAGAGAGGAGAGAGAGAGAGAGAGAGAGAACGGGAGGAGAGAGAGGATATAGAGAGGGTGAAGGAGAGAAAGAGGAGAGAGAGAACGTGAGGAGAGAGAGAGGAGAGTTAGAGAGAGACGGTGAAGGAGAGAAAGAGGAGGGAGAGAACGTGAGGAGAGAGAGGAGAGTTCGAGAGAAAGAGGGAGAAGGAGAGAAAGAGGAGAGAGAGGAGAGATGAGAGAAGAGTTAGAGGGAGAGAGGGGGAGAGAGAGGGACAAAAAGAGACTTTTGCACCTACCCTTCGAAGCAGTGAGCGGCAGACAGGACCCAGTCGGCAGAGATGAGAGATCCTCCGCACACGTGTGACCCTGATAAGTGCAGACTGACCTGCCACGGCCAGGAGCCCACCTCCGCTGGCGTGCCGCCCACGATCCTGGAGTTCAGAACAGGGCTCCCACACTCTAAGGCTGAAACACAGGGGAGTGTCAGAGACGGATCCCTGACACTAGTGATCTCAAACTGCAGTTACAATGTAATTCAATACAGTCTAGTCTAGTGATCTCAAACTGCAGTTACAATGTAATTCAATACAGTCTAGTCTAGTGATCTCAAACTGCAGTTACAATGTAATTCAATACAGTCTAGTCTAGTAATCTCAAACTGCAGTTACAATGTAATTATAATACAGTCTAGTATAGCGATCCCAAACTGCAGTTACAATGTGATTTAATACAGTCTAGTCTAGTGATCTCAAACTGCAGTTACAATGTAATTCAATACAGTCTAGTCTTGTAATCTCAAACTGCAGTTACAATGTAATTCCAGTCTAGTCTAGTGATCTCAAACTGCAGTTACAATGTAATTCAATACAGTCTAGTCTAGTGATCTCAAACTGCAGTTACAATGTAATTATAATACAGTCTAGTCTAGTGATCTCAAACTGCAGTTACAATGTAATTATAATACAGTCTAGTATAGCGATCCCAAACTGCAGTTACAATGTGATTTAATACAGTCTAGTCTAGTGATCTCAAACTGCAGTTACAATGTAATTATAATACAGTCTAGTCTAGTGATCTCAAACTGCAGCTACAATGTAATTATAATACAGTCTAGTCTAGTGATCTCAAACTGCAGCTACAATGTAATTATAATACAGTCTAGTGATCTCAAACTGCAGTTACAATGTAATTCATTACAGTCTAGTCTAGTGATCTCAAACTACAGTTACAATGGAATACATGAGAAAGTTAATAATAATAATAATAATAATAATAATAATAATAATAATAATAATAATAATAATATCTTTATTTTTATATAGCGCCTTTCATAGTGGTCCCCCGTCACATAGCGCTTTACAGAGGCAGGCTGTGAACTGTGCATTATATGCAGAGTCACTTCCAATAGGACGTTGATTTAACATCTCATCCGCAGGACGGAGCACAAGGAGGTGAAGTGACTTGCTCAGGGTCACACGCAGTGAGTCAGTCAGTGGCAGAGGTGCGATTTGAACCGGTGACAAGCCATGGACTTTAACCACTGGACCGCACTGCCTCCTTGATATAATATTAATATTGGAGCTGCAAAATCAGTCTTACCTTCTGCTGAGGGTGTTGAAATTAAAAAGCCAGCCAGATATACTGCAAACAGAGAGAGACAAGCATCACTTTAATTATCTGAAGGACGCACAATACGCGAGGAAAGCAAATATCTTATCAAAGAGATCTTTGAAAACCAAATTCGAAACCGGATTGTCAGCGAGGCATTGTTCCGTGACTCTATCCTGCAGGCGCGGACTGGCCATTGGGAAGTGCGGGAGAATCTGTTTGGACCTGCGCGGACCGCTAGTCTACGTTAGATTTATAATTATTATTCATATTTTTTTTATTAATAATTGATAATTACACTGTTATTAACGTGGCGGTCTCGCTCTCGCGCACACATCACCACACCAGTCATCTCTTGCCCGGATTTTATTAGAACGGGATTGGTCAACCAGATTTCGTCTTTCGTTTGAAACTCTTGTATTGATAGTGGATGAGGTACAAGCAGTAGAGTTTATGGTTGCATTAAAATAGATTAAAGACTGGGCTGCGCCTCGTACCTAATAACGCCCTGGCTGTGACTATATACACGACATATCATGACCTCTCGTACCTTATTGCTTTTATAAAACGGCTACACCAATATTTGTAACGTTAGTCACTTTTTGAGATCTAGTCAGCTATGTATAATTATGCTAAACTCCGCTAGCAAATCGACTAGCCATCCTATGCTAGCTAGCTAGCTAGCTGGGTTACTAAAATAAACATTAGCTCAAACATTTCCCAGGTTGCGTCTCTCTCTCGCTCCACCATTTAGCTGGTTACACCTGATATAAACTGAAACAAAATCATGTCAAGCCGAGCTGATGGTGGTATTAGCCAATTTTTATTTGTAAATCTATAGCATGACATGCTATTTGCCTACAGTATTGCCCCCTACTGGACACTCGCAGCGTAGATTTCACATTGCATGTATTGTATCACACTAACAAAATCTAAAATTTTAAAGCAATCGTTCACATGAATTTGATTGGATTTGATGCTTCGGTCGATGTTGATTAGGTTGTTGTGCAAAAATATAATTTATGGAACGATGAGAAGGCCTAACAGCGGCTAGTGATGAAGTTATTGAGAGGATTGCGTAGAAGAGTGCACTGCTGCGACATCTGCTGGCGACGTAAGGTAGGACAGTCTCTTTTATTTGGGTGAAGTAGTTGACTGTATTTTGAGATATAATTAGGGGTTCTGAAACCCTATTGAAATTTTGGGTTGCTATTGGCGCTGAGTGCTGCTAATGGTTTCTAGAATTGCTAAATATGAGCCGATGTGTTCAGAATTTTTTTTTTAATTAGGCCTATTGAGAGACCGCAATCTGTGTGAGGTCGGTGATGGTTTCTAGAATTGATTAATAAGATATGTGTTTATACTTTACAGTTTATTATTAGGCCTACTGAGGTTGGTTTTGGTGTGCAGAGAATGATATTTTCAATAGGATAGCCTATTATTTGTGACTTCTATATCATGAAGCCACGGTATGGCAACTGTCATAGCCTATACTTTGCCATACCTAAATCGCCCCTAATATGTTTGAAAACCTGGTAGTAGCTATAGTCTACAATGTACAAAGAAGTTTTACCCGAACAATTTAAAACTCTTTTTTTACGATACTTCATCATGACGGCGCGCTGCGTGCGCTGACTTCATTATTATTTCGGTGTGTTGATTTTGACATAAATGTGGGACGGTGGACCCGAACTTCCCGGGCCGATTTTTGGTCCCAGTCCACCCCTGCTATCCTGTGAAAAAAAACAAGCAGTGTTTCCTGGAATGTCTGATAAGAGACAAAACTGTACCCATTCTCACACAAAACAAAGGAAAGCGCCGGTTTTAAAGATGGTATTTGAGAATTGATTACAACCTCCTGCCAAACGCTTCCCCTTCAGTCCATGTAACAATTAGATGGGTTCAGGTAAAAATATTTTTCTGTATGGGTTTAATAATATGTGTGAAAAGCAACCTATTTCTTCATAATTCTAAACATTTAATACCTAACTAGTAAAAAGTAAAAAACAGAAAAAAGAAAAAGGGACAAAGAGATGGAAGAAAAGAGGAGAGAGAGGGAAAGCAAACTTTCAAACTCATTAAAATTTACTTTAAATTGCAAATTAAAATCCATTCTCTCACCTCTTATTAGCTTTATTAACAGGATCACTGGCCCCTCCCTTTAAAGGAGCGCTGACCATCTTTAAAATCCATTCTCTCACCTCTTATTAGCTTTATTAACATGATCACTGGCCCCTCCCTTTAAAGGAGCGCTGACCATCTTTAAAATCCATTCTCTCACCTCTTATTAGCTTTATTAACATGATCACTGGCCCCTCCCTTTAAAGGAGCGCTGACCATCTTTAAAATCCATTCTCTCACCTCTTATTAGCTTTATTAACATGATCACTGGCCCCTCCCTTTAAAGGAGCGCTGACCATCTTTAAAATCCATTCTCTCACCTCTTATTAGCTTTATTAACATGATCACTGGCCCCTCCCTTTAAAGGAGCGCTGACCATCTTTAAAATCCATTCTCTCACCTCTTATTAGCTTTATTAACAGGATCGCTGACCCCTCCCTTTAAAGGAGCGCTGACCATCTTTAAAATCCATTCTCTCGCCTCTTATTAGCTTTATTAACATGATCACTGGCCCCTCCCTTTAAAGGAGCGCTGACCATCTTTAAAATCCATTCTCTCACCTCTTATTAGCTTTATTAACAGGATCGCTGACCCCTCCCTTTAAAGGAGCGCTGACCATCTTTAAAATCCATTCTCTCACCTCTTATTAGCTTTATTAACAGGATCGCTGACCCCTCCCTTTAAAGGAGCGCTGACCATCTTTAAAATCCATTCTCTCACCTCTTATTAGCTTTATTAACAGGATCACTGGCCCCTCCCTTTAAAGGAGCGCTGACCATCTTTAAAATCCATTCTCTCACCTCTTATTAGCTTTATTAACATGATCACTGACCCCTCCCTTTAAAGGAGCGCTGATCATCTTTCAAATCCATTCTCTCACCTCTTATTAGCTTTATTAACATGATCACCGGCCCCTCCCTTTAAAGGAGCGCTGACCATCTTTAAAACCCATTCTCTCACGTCTTATTAGCTTTATTAACATGATCACTGGTCCCTCCCTTTAAAGGAGCGCTGACCATCTTTAAAATCCATTCTCTCACCTCTTATTAGCTTTATTAACATGATCACTGGTCCCTCCCTTTAAAGGAGCGCTGACCATCTTTAAAATCTATTCTCTCACCTCTTATTAGCTTTATTAACAGGATCACCGACCGCTCCCTTTAAAGGAGCGCTGACCATCTTTAAAATCCATTCTCTCACCTCTTATTAGCATTATTAACAAGATCACCGACCACTCCCTTTAAAGGAGCGCTGACCATCTTTAAAATCCATTCTCTCACCTCTTATTAGCTTTATTAACAGGATAACTGGCGCCTCCCTTTAAAGGAGCGCTGACCATCTTTAAAATCCATTCTCTCACCTCTTATTAGCTTTATTAACATGATCACTGACCCCTCCCTTTAAAGGAGCGCTGACCATCTTTAAAATCCATTCTCTCACCTCTTATTAGCTTTATTAACATGATCGCTGGTCCCTCCCTTTAAAGGAGCGCTGACCATCTTTAAAATCCATTCTCTCACCTCTTATTAGCTTTATTAACATGATCGCTGACCCCTCCCTTTAAAGGAGCGCTGACCATCTTTAAAATCTATTCTCTCACCTCTTATTAGCTTTATTAACAAGATCACCGACCACTCCCTTTAAAGGAGCGCTGACCATCTTTAAAATCCATTCTCTCACCTCTTATTAGCTTTATTAACAGGATCACTGGCGCCTCCCTTTAAAGGAGCGCTGACCATCTTTAAAATCCATTCTCTCACCTCTTATTAGCTTTATTAACAGGATCACCGACCCCTCCCTTTAAAGGAGCGCTGACCATCTTTAAAATCCATTCTCTCACCTCTTATTACCTTTATTAACATGATCACTGACCCCTCCCTTTAAAGGAGCGCTGACCATCTTTAAAATCCATTCTCTCACCTCTTATTAGCTTTATTACACAGGATCACTGACCCCGAAACGTACCTGGTAGGAGAAGAAGCATCGATCCGGTCACAGAGCTGAAAGACTTCATTGTGTCGCTGTTGTGCTTTCTGGTTCTGTGTTTCGTGGGTTTTATATATATATGTATGTGTATTGTCCTGCGATGCTCCCTCCCCTCTCTCTTTCATCCCCTCGTTTTGTCTCTGTCTTGAATGAAGAAAACACACCCTTCTCTACATCACCTGATGACCTACCCAGAACAGTAGCAGGGAGTGGAGTTGTTTGTATAATGTTGCAAGGTTTCAGAGTATCTGGTGTCTTTTTCAGAGGATATATTTATCTTTGCTATGTATAACATGTTTGTCTTTCTCTCCTTTATCATTTAGTTTTATTCACTCTTGTCCTTTGTTCTCGCTTTTCTTTCTTTCTTTCTTTCTTTCTTTCTTTCTTTCTTTCTTTCTTAAAAAAACACATATTTATCTTGGCTATGTATAACCGGTTTGTCTTTCTCTCCTTTATCATTTTAGTTTTTTTCACTCTTTTCGTGTTTGTTTGTTTGCTTGCAATGTCATTTTCTTGTAAAACCTTCTATACCAGTATTGTGCTTACACAGCAACAAAAGAAATTTCTTTACTGTCCTTTAGCAATGATTCACAATTACTGAGTCATCAGACCACAAACTGTGAAGTTCTGTCTGTCTGTCTGTCTGTCTGCCTTGCAGCTTTAATGAAACTAAACTCTTTTCAGAATGTAGTAAACTAACACAGACACCAAGAAGAAGGGATTATATTGTAGCGTTAAACTGAACAGGATTGTGGGGCTCTGTCTGTCTGTCTGTCTGTCTGTCTGCAGCTTTAATGAAACTAAACTCTTTTCAGAATGTAGTAAACTAACACAGACACCAAGAAGGGATTATATTGTAGCGTCAAACTGAACAGGATTGTGGGGCTCTGTCTGTCTGTCTGTCTGTCTGTCTGCAGCTTTAATGAAACTAAACTCTTTTCAGAATGTAGTAAACTAACACAGACACCAAGAAGAAGGGATTATATTGTAGCGTCAAACTGAACAGGATTGTGGGGCTCTGTCTGTCTGTCTGTCTGTCTGTCTGTCTGTCTGCAGCTTTAATGAAACTAAACTCTTTTCAGAATGTAGTAAACTAACACAGACACCAAGAAGAAGGGATTATATTGTAGCGTCAAACTGAACAGGATTGTGGGGCTCTGTCTGTCTGTCTGTCTGTCTGTCTGCCTGCCTGCAGCTTTAATGAAACTAAACTCTTTTCAGAATGTAGTAAACTAACACAGACACCAAGAAGAAGGGATTATATTGTAGCGTCAAACTGAACAGGATTGTAGGGCTCTGTCTGTCTGTCTGTCTGTCTGTCTGTCTGTCTGCCTGCAGCTTTAATGAAACTAAACTCTTTTCAGAATGTAGTAAACTAACACAGACACCAAGAAGAAGGGATTATATTGTAGCGTTAAACTGAACAGGATTGTGGGGCTTTGTCTGTCTGTCTGTCTGTCTGTCTGTCTGCAGCTTTAATGAAACTAAACTCTTTTCAGAATGTAGTAAACTAACACAGACACCAAGAAGAAGGGATTATATTGTAGCGTCAAACTGAACAGGATTGTGGGGCTCTGTCTGTCTGTCTGTCTGTCTGTCTGTCTGTCTGTCTGTCTGTCTGCAGCTTTAATGGAACTAAACTCTTTTCAGAATGTAGTAAACTAACACAGACACCAAGAAGAAGGGATTATATTGTAGCGTTAAACTGAACAGGATTGTGGGGCTCTGTCTGTCTGTCTGTCTGTCTGTCTGTCTGTCTGCAGCTTTAATGAAACTAAACTGAATTGAACTGGGAATTCCTGTGTGATGTTAAGCTTCATAGCATTGACTGCACCTTAAAAAAACAGCCTTGTCATTGTTTATATATATATATTATTGTGTGTTTATTTATCAGACGCCTTTATCCAAGGTGACTTACAGAGACTAGGGTGTGTGAACTATGCATCAGCTGCAGAGTCACTTACAACTACGTCTCGCCCGAAAGACGGAGCAGAAGGAGGTTAAGTGACTTGCTCAGGGTCACACAATGAGTCAGTGGTTGAGGTGGGATTTGAACCGGGGGCCTGCTGGTTACAAGCCCGTTTCTTTAACCACTGGACCACACAGCCTATATACCGGTCCGACAGCATACCAAGAGACTGGTATAAGCTGCACAGAGAGCCGGCAGCAGCTGGTATCGGGCTCATGTCTTCATCATGTTTCATACTGCGTCACCTACCCCCGTTGCAAGGTTGCAACATATATATGTATAAACATGTTACACTCAGAGTCAAGGATCGGTCAGTCACCGACAAAAATAACCATTTCCGCGATCTGAGCATTTAAAAACGCTCCAAGAACGAAATGAAAGATTACGCACTGTCTGAAATAAACCTTCAAACCTACAAGACTTTGAAGAGCACAGAGACATCACCTCTCTGTTACATCCCTGGCATTTTTATTGTGTGTTGGTATTGGACTTTTTCTTTTTGAAGGACCCTACACACCTGTCATTACTAACCGGGGAAACCCTTTCCATGTTGTTACAGAAATTGGTCTGAGAATGGATGGACTACTTGCTGAGGAACCTGAGGGCTTCGGGCTTCTTTTTTCCTTGTATTTTGTGTACAATATCAAATGCCCACAGAGAAAAGCCTAATATTCATTGAGAAATGTATTGAGATCAGCAAAACCCACCTAGTTAGCGAAAATAGTAAACTTCCTTTTGTGAGGTGCCTGGTCAGGTAAGCAATTGAACTCAACAGGGTGTTGGTTGTGCTGTAATAACCACAGGCCCAGGGATTAGCTATTGCTATTATTATTATTATTTATTAGCAAATGCTCTTACCCGAGGGGACTTACTGTTGTATACAGCTATGCTGATGATACCCAACTACATCTGTCCCTAAAGCCAGGAATTTCTTGTGCCTGTGTGTTATTAGCTACTTGCCTTACAGACATTATTATTATTATTATTATTTATTTCTTAGCAGACGCCCTTATCCAGGGCGACTTACAATTGTTACAAGATATCACATTATTTTACATACAATTCTCCATTTATACAGTTGGGTTTTTACTGGAGCAATCTAGGTAAAGTACCTTGCTCAAGGATACAGTAGCAGTGTCCCCCTTACCTGGGATTGAACCCACGACCCTCCGGTCAAGAGTCCAGAGCCCTGACCGCTACTCCACACTGCTGCCCTAGTTATATATGTATATATTAGGCGTGTCAATTTGCAAATATACATAAAAGGTTCCAAGAAAAATATTAAGCTACTAACATAAATAAGCAAACTCATTGTACACTGTATTCTAAATATGTCTGTAGGTCTCCTGTGGTTTATGTGTATTTACAGCAAACAGTAAAACAGTCCGGTCACAAGATAGCCAGTTTTTAGTTCAGTAATTGAAATTCCGCATTTTACTAAGTATCGTCACTTTAAAATGCCTGGGGCGATTTTTAGTCCCAGTCCATCACTGTATATGTGTGTGTATATATATATATATATATAATATATATATTAACCGGTCCGGTCCAGCAGCCCCCCATCCTGTGATCAGAGTGTGGTTTGAAAGATACAGGGTCAGTAACTCCTGCAAATAAGGAGGTTCTAATCCATTCAGGGTCTTGTAAGTTAACAGCAAAATCAACAGAAAAAAGTGCATTACAATAATCAATTCTAGATGAAACAAAGGCATGTATTAGTCTCTCAGCATCAGATACGGAAATAATTGGTCTATGTTTCTCAAACAGTAAAAAGATACTTTAGTAACTTCTAATATGAGTCTCAAAGATGACCCCCAAACTCTTCAGTTCTAGTTTTGATGAGAGACTGCAAGGGTTGAGTTTATGTAATCCCACATTACTTTTTAGTTGGTGAGCCCACTAGCATCACCTCTGGTTTATCTGAATTCAACTTAAAAAAATTCTGTGACATCCAATGCTTGAGGTCTTGTGGGCAGCAGTGTGGAGTAGTGGTCAGGGCGCTGGACTCTTGACCGGAGGGTCGTGGGTTCAATCCCAGGTAGGGGACACTGCTGCTGTACCCTTGAGCAAGGTACTTTACCTAGATTGCTCCAGTAAAAACCCAACTGTATAAATGGGGAATTGTATGTAAAATAATGTGATATCTTGTAACAATTGTAAGTTGCCCTGGATAAGGGCGTCTGCTAAGAAATAAATAATAATAATAATAATAATGTCTGTAAGGCAAGTAGCTAATAACACACAGGCACAAGAAATTCCTGGCTTTAGGGACAGATATAGTTGGGTATCATCAGCATAGCTGTATACAACAGTAAGTCCCCTCGGGTAAGAGCATCTGCTAATAAATAATAATAATAATAGCAATAGCTAATCCCTGGGCCTGTGGTTATTACAGCACAACCAACACCCTGTTGAGTTCAATTGCTTACCTGACCAGGCACCTCACAAAAGGAAGTTTACTATTTTCGCTAACTAGGTGGGTTTTGCTGATCTCAATACATTTCTCAATGAATATTAGGCTTTTCTCTGTGGGTATTTGATATTGTACACAAAATACAAGGAAAAAGAAGCCCGAATCCCTGGGTGAAGCCCTCAGGTTCCTCAGCAAGTAGTCCATCCATTCTCAGACCAATTTCTGTAACAACATGGAAAGGGTTTCCCCGGTTAGTAATGACAGGTGTGTAGGGTCCTTCAAAAAGAAAAAGTCCAATACCAACACACAATAAAAATGCCAGGGATGTAACAGAGAGGTGATGTCTCTGTGCTCTTCAAAGTCTTGTAGGTTTGAAGGTTTATTTCAGACAGTGCGTAATCTTTCATTTCGTTCTTGGAGCGTTTTTAAATGCTCAGATCGCGGAAATGGTTGTTTTTGTCGGTGACTGACCGATCCTTGACTCTGAGTGTAACATATGTTTATATAAATAAATATATATATATATATATATATATATATATATATATATATATATATATATATATATATATATATATATAAACAATGACAAAAATAATGTGTCAGCTTCAACGACATTGTCTATACCTTTTAGGATTTTGAATGCTTGAATCAGATCGCTGCGTAGTCTTCTTTGTTCAAGACTGAACAGATTCAATTCTTTTAGCCTGTCTGCATACGACATGCCTTTTAAACCCTGTAGTTAGCAGTAGTCTAATCTTGCATTTATATGTTAATGTATTTTAAGTTGATAAGCTCTGATTGTACAAACCTATCTCTGATGTTGTGTGCTGTGCAGCGTGCATGGCATTGTGGCTGTCTGTTCATAACCTGTACTAAGCAGTGTGATTGTTCATGTTGCATGCTGTGTTTAAGTTAAGTATTTCCTTTGCAAGTCTATTTGGGCAGCAGTGTGGGGTAGTGGTTAGGGCTCTGGACTCTTGACCGGAGGGTCGTGGGTTCAATCCCAGGTGGGGGGGGGGGGCACTGCTGCTGTACCCTTGAGCAAGGTGCTTTACCTAGATTGCTCCAGTAAAAATCCAGCTGTATAAATGGGGAATTGTATGTAAAAAATAATGTGTAAAAAATAACTTAATTGTATGTCAAAATAATGTGATATCTTATGGGCAGCAGTGTAGAGTAGTGGTTAGGGCTCAGGGCTCTGGACTCTTGACCGGAGGGTCGTGGGTTCAATCCCAGGTGGGGGACACTGCTGCTGTACCCTTGAGCAAGGTACTTTACCTAGATTGCTCCAGTAAAAACCCAACTGTATAAATGGGGAATTGTATGTAAAAAATAGTGTGATATATGAAATAATGTGATATCTTGTAACAATTGTAAGTCGCCCTGGATAAGGGTGTCTGCTAAGAAATAAATAATAATTTGACATTGCTTCCTTCTGTGGTAATGCAGCTGAACTGTAGCTACATTTGAAAGTGCAGTTTACTTGTTTCATGGAAGTTAAATGTAGTAGGAATGTAGTTTTTGCATTCAATTTGAAATACGAATGTTCATGCATGTAATATTATAACATTCAACATTCATGACATTTTATTTCAAAGTGAATTGTTGTAGACTTTTTCAAGCAGAGTAGCTTGAAGGGAAGCATTGTAGTATTTTAAAGGTAGTGAAGCTGAATTAGAAGTTGTCAGTTTGTCAGTGTATTGAGGAGTGTGTTGCCCTGTCTGTCTGTGCTGGTGGCTCCTGTTTGCACACTGGCACTAAGATGACTCTTCCTTCTTCTAGTCATGCCTTTTAGAGTCAATTTAGAGATTTGACTGACATTTTTTATGTGTTTACTTTGCAGATGCTGATGACCTTCGGAGTGCTGGTGATTTGAATGTGAGCTGTTGTGGTCATCCTGTCCCCTGTCCAGCTGTCCAGCTCGCTGTTGTGGTCATCCTGTCCCCTGGTCAGCTGTCCAGCTCGCTGTTGTGGTCATCCTGTCCCCTGGTCGGTCAGCTGTCCAGCTCATTGGACTTGTGTTTTTTTTTGCCATTTGTCAAACTTTGAAGAGGACCTGCAAGTTTGTCTTGCAGTCCTTAATGCAATGATGTCAGGCTTTGTTTATTTGAGAATCTCTACAGGATATGTGTTTTGTGAAAACGTCCTGCTTTTTGTTTAGCTGCGGTGTTTCTGATGCAGTGTTAGTGATGTTGCTGTTTTGTGACAGGCAGGTTTTTCTTTTTGCAAGCTGGAGATTTTGGCCAATGCTCCCTGACTTTCTCTTCCCCCCTTTCTATTCCCCACTGACTTTGTATTTCCTTTTAAATGTCGTCATTACAAGAGCTAATCATATCACGGGAAAGTCGCTTACCTGGGGTGGGGGGATTATATGTTCAAGATTTAAAAAAATAAAAATGATAAAATATTTTAATTAAACATAATTTAAGGTTTTTTTATTAAAATATATTCATTATTTTAGTTACACATCGTGATGATGATGATGATGATGAGGAGGAGGAGGAGGAGGAGGAGGAGGAGGAGGAGGAGGAGGAGGAGGAGGAGGAGGAGGAGGAGGAGGAGGAGGAGGAGGAGGAGGAGGAGGAGGAGGAGGAGGAGGAGGAGGAGGAGGAGGAGGAGGAGGAGGAGGAGGAGGAGGAGGAGGAGGAGGAGGCTGTGTGGTCCAGTGGTTAAAGAAAAGGGCTTGTAATCAGGAGGTCCCCGGTTCAAATCCCACCTCAGCCACTCACTCACTGTGTGACCCTGAGCAAGTCACTTCACCTCCTTGTGCTCCGTCTTTCGGGTGAGACGTAGTTGTAAGTGACTCTGCAGCTGATGCATAGTTCACACACCCTAGTCTCTGTAAGTCGTCTTGGATAAAGGTGTCTGCTAAATAAACTAATAATAATAATTATTATTATTTATTTCTTAGCAGATGCCCTTATTCAGGGTGACTTACAATTGTTACAAGATATCACATTATACATTATTTTTACGTACAATTACATTATTTTTTACACATTATTTTTGCATACAATTACCCATTTATACAGTTGGGGTTTTTACTGGAGCAATCTAGGTAAAGTACCTTGCTCAAGGGTACAGCAGCAGTGTCCCCCACCTGGGATTGAACCCACGACCCTCCGGTCAAGAGTCCAGAGCCCTAAGCACTACTCCACACATTAAAAAAATATAATTTAATTAATAATATTTGTAGGCATTACAATTATTTATATTTGTACTGAGTTGTTCAAAGAAGTTGGTTTATTACAATCAGCAGTTCTCAAAATGTCCACACGATGGCAGCATTGTATAAGGAATAGCGAGAGCCCGTCTCCATGATGTTCCACTCCCGGCTCTGCGGGAAGATTTAATTCGATATGTTAGTTTGTGGAAGAAGGAATTAATTAATTTAGTATTCATTATGGTTTGGCCGACCTAAGCCCTCCCCACCCAGGGGGCGCTCTGCCAATTGTGCGCCACCCCCGGGGAAGTCCTGTCCACGGTCGGCAGTGGAACAGCCCGGACTCGAACCGGTGACCTCCACGCGTGGAGTGTCTTTACCGGGTGCGTCTTGTTAACATTAACGTCCAAAACGAGTACATTAACTACAAAACTGAACGTCCCTATAAACTTACGAAACCCTTTGAACAATGCAAGCGTGTTAATTACTTGAAACGTTTTTGGTGTCGCTTTGTGTTTGATTTCTTGGATGTGTTATTTTTCTACTACAATGATCGACAAAATCAAATTGTTTACTTGTGGTTTTCACTGGCGCCGTGGCAACCACTCGATCACATGATTCAAATCTGACGTCACTGTCCTGCGTGGCACTGCCACTGTCACGGGATGGGGGCGAAACTGTGAAAAATGACCTCGCTCTGTTAAAAAAAAATACGAGACGCCTATAGAGCGAACTGCTAACTTATTATAAATCACAAACGCGGTGATTCCTGGAACACATATTCAAATTATATTAATAATATTCAAATTAAATGCTTTGTTGGCATGACTAGAGCGCTCAGGTATTGCCAAAACAGAAATAATAACACAGAAATAAAATTACAGAACAAACGCAAAAGCCATTGTCCCCTTCCCTTTGAAAAATATAACTCCCTCCCTCTCTCCCTCTCTCCCTCTCTCCATTCCACCCACCCTTCGGTGGCCAGGCTGTGGTCACTGAGTCTGTACTTGGTCAGGATCTGTCTATGTTTTGTGTTTTTGACCCTGATCAGATATTCTGCCAGGGTAAATTCTTTTTTTTGAGGGCCAGATAGCATTGTAATTTATTGTGTGATTCAATTTCGTTATTCCAATGTTCTTTATAATTGTTTTCCAGATTTAGATTAATTTGTTTCATTTTTTGTTGGTGGTGTTCTGAAGCTCGCTGGTGTTAATTTGGCTCAGTTGGCTGAGCTTCAGTACCAAATAATACTACTGAGTATTATTATTGTAAAAGTCCAGTAATTAATTCAGTTCGAGTACTCCCTTCTACAAAAATAGTCATGCTACAGTTTCGGTGTATGTCCACTGGGGGGAGCGGTGAGCCTGTGTCTCCGATATAGAACAGTTAGCATTTCATTTGTGCTCGGAACCGAATTTTAAATAAGAACACAAGAACATAAGAAAGTTTACAAACGAGAGGAGGCCATTCAGCCCATCTTGCTCGTTTGGTTGTTAGTAGCTTATTGATCCCAGAATCTCATCAGGCAGCTTCTTGAAGGATCCCAGGGTGTCAGCTTCAACAACATTACTGGGGAGTTGGTTCCACACCCTCACGATTCTCTGTGTAAAAAAGTTACTCCTATTTTCTGTTCTGAATGCCCCTTTATCTCATCTACATTTGTGACCCCTGGTCCTTGTTTCTTTTTTCAGTCCCCTGGGTCGACATTGTCTATACCTTTTAGGATTTTGAATGCTTGAATCAGATCACTGCGTAGTCTTTTTTGTTCAAGACTGAATAAATTCAATTCTATTAGCCTGTCTGCATACGACATGCCTTTTAAACCCGGGATAATTCTGGTTGCTCTTCTTTGCACTCTTTCTAGAGCAGCAATATCCTTTTTCTAACTTGACCAGAACTGAACACAATATTCTAGGTGAGGTCTTACTAATGCATTGTAGAGTTTTAACATTACTTCCGTTGAATGTTTTGGTGTCACTTTGGACCAAACTAAAAATACATGTTACTGGGTGATTATGTTTAAAATATAAGTCTCCTTGAAATTCACTACCTCCTCTACCCATTGTAAGACTACGCGGTGATCTGATTCAAGCATTCAAAATCCTAAAAGGTATAGACAATGTCGACCCAGGGGACTTTTTTGACCTGAAAAAGGAAACAAGGACCAGGGGTCACAAATGGAGATTAGATAAAGGGGCATTCAGCTGTTGTTTTGAAATGTTGCATTGTTAATGATGTATGTGTGGTATTTAACAGAAGAAAAAAAGTATTTTGGCGACTTTCACGCGATTTGATTGGCTCTTGTATCTTAGATTTGCATATTCCGATGACACATAATTCTTTCAACCATCTCATTGGATCAGTATTATTATTAATTTCTTAGCAGACGCCCTTATCCATGGCGACTTACAATTGCTACAAGATATCACATTATTTTTTACATACAATTCCCCATTTATACAGCTGGGTTTTTACTGGAGCAATCTAGGTAAAGTACCTTGCTCAAGGGTACAGCAGCAGTGTCCCCCCCACCTGGGATTGAACCCACGACCCTCCGGTCAAGAGTCCAGAGCCCTGACCACTACTCCACACTGCTGCCCTATAGTATTGCAAACCTAGATAATCGGATGTTAGCCTCACGGCATAGTGACTGATTTACAGTATGTCAAAATGTAAGTGTACAGACACCGCTCTGTACCCTCAGAATATGATTTTATCTGTGTAAGTGCTAAATAATATGACCACGTTTCATTACGATTTAAAAACCATACAAACAGTCTAGTTAAATACGATAAAGGCAGCATACTGTCAACTAGCCACTGAAACGTGTGACTGAATTGAGATAAATGGATATTGTGTGTGTTCGGATAGCCGTGTGGGTCGCTCTGCTTGTTGGCTGTATGAAACGGTTCTCTTGTGTTCCCTGTAAACAAAACGCAGGCTCCCGAGCGATATTCCTTTAGGGAGCGGCTTGCTTCACAGCGATGCACCAGCACGCCCCGCTCAATACCCTGAAGACAAGAGCAGATTACAAACAGCGCGAAATTAAGTGATTACCCAGCTACGATTTTAATTATTTATTACTATATGACCCCATGTATCGCAGTGCATTGTGGTACGTGTTTACCTGTCTCAGGTACCTTTCACAGCAGGACTCCATTTACCCAGAAACCCCTGTCCCACACTGTCCTAGTCTTCATGACGTCATATGGTAAGCCTCGCTGAAACGGTTTAGCATCTCTAATGAAATGCTTTTTAAATTCAGGTATTTATGTATATTTTCTTTTACAGAATGTCTAATATATGGGTCTGAATTCAGATTTTGATAATATTATTTTTATTAACGGAAGAATGACCGTGCAAATAAAGCTTATGTTTGTTTGTTTGTTTTATTAAGAGAGAGCGAGAGAGAGAGAGAGAGAGAAGAGTTAGAAAGAGAGAGGGTGAAGGAGAGAAAAAGGAGAGGGGGAGAGAGAGAGAGGGACAAAAAGAGACTTTTGCACCTACCCTTCGAAGCAGTGAGAGAGAGAGATTGATTGATTGATTGATTGATTGATTATATCACCACCAGCCCGGCTCTGTCTCTTAGAAGTGATACTGAAATACTGTACAAAAAAATATTCTTAAACGAGGAAGCAACTACCAACCAAGCTCCATTGGCTTTGTAGCGATAACTCTGGGGACGATTATAAAATTAACTGCCTGGGAGAGAGAGAGAGGCTGTTATAGTCTCTGAACAGCCTCCCTCTGTTGGTGGAGCACAGAATTTATTTCTAGGGGGGGGGGGGGGGATGGTTAACTAGATGAACGGACCGGCATTAAGACCCGGTGTAATCCAGGTTTTGCTCGAAGGAGGGCCGTCGATGCTTTTTCCTTACCCGTAACTGTGCCATAGATGTAATTCAACACCGCCGCTTACAGAGTGGCATTTAGCTGGTTTAGTGCACGGCGAGGCTGTGTGACACAGCGGACACAGTCCAAACAAAAAAGGACTGAGAATAAGAGAGACAAGCAGATCTTTTCTGTGCAGGGTTGTGATATTTCGACGCAGCAGGAGATTCGCTTTGGGAGAAACGGAGACAGCCAAAATCTGTGTGCCTATAACTTTATATTTTAAATCCGTAATTTCGAAGCTCAAATGGGACGTAGGACGGCGCGTTTGGACACAGTGTTGTTTGTGGCGGATTGAATTGGCAAAATCGCTTTTTTTTTGTCCAGTAGAAACCGGAATGGTTCGACAGGCTACGTGGGATTAGATTGATTCCCCCCCCCCCCCCCAAAAAAATGGATGGAAAACAGGATTTGGTAATTGAAAACAAAACAAGGAAGATTATTTAAAACTGTAAATATACGTGTATTCGGTAGCGTCTTTGTACTTTGGCTACGTGTGTGTGTGTGTGTTCTAATTTAAATTTATAATGTATCTCGTTGACCAGCAATCTTTTGTTATATCGCTTAATTGTTTTACTGAAATACATTATTTTATGCACGGTGCGAATTAATGTCTGTTTAGCAGGCGATTGTTTTAATTCAGATTACGTAAGAGCTAATTATAAATGCTACCATTTGAAAACAAGTCGAGCAACTGTACCTTCTATACTGTAACGAAATAGAGACGACCGAATTCTGTGCAATGAAATATTATAGATGAAAACACAAACGTCTTTTTTAAAAATAACGCACCATTTTTTTTTTTGAAAGTGGACATTTAAAAACAAAGTAATCTGAAAGAAACCAGCTCGCGTTTAATTTGAAAACACTTTTTTTTTTTTTTTTTTAACTTTCTTCATGATAAACTACAGTGAGAAAGGCGTGCCTGGGAAAACTGTGATGTTTAGTATCAACTGGACAGTCTAGTTTTTCCACTTGGGACGAACAAAAACAAATCACGACTTGATCTGTTTTCGTTATAAATTGTGCACGTTATTTATTTGCGCGTGGAAATGCTCTTAACAATCGAACACTTTAGAAGCTTATTTTTAAAATCTGCAGGCCTTTTTTTGAATGCAACATATTTTTAAAAAAATATCATATTTTCTTTAATCAGGTATATTTAAACCAAACCTAAACCGTTTTTTTTTAAAAAAAATTATTTTATTAAAACTATTTATTTATCGATGCCAAATACTATCTACGGTGTGATGGACGACCACCAGATTACTTAAAATTGTGTCAAAGTGGCTTTTTATATTATTATTATTATTATTATTATTATTATTATTATTATACACCAAAAGCACGCTACTAAATACGACTTAGTTTGATTTAAAAAAACGAAACACAAGTAATCGTCCCATTGTTGCAAGACACGCCGTTTCATTGTTTTTGAACCCACTGCCACCCCCGGACCCAAAATCTACACATGGACGTCACTGGACCCTCATTTAGGTCCCTTTCAATTTAAATATCTGGATTCGGTCTTCTTCGAACCGCGGAACACTGAAAAGAGCCGCCATGTCGTTGTCTGTAAGTATTATTCCAATTGTACTTTAATATTTGTTTTATTATAGGCGGTGGGGAGGGGGGAAGCATATGAGGGTTGCACAGCATCAAAATGCGTCTCTAGCTTCCTGGGGCTTCAGAAAAAGTAACCCTGTGAAGTATAAAGATACTGGATTTGAACCTAGTCTTCTGCCTCAGCTGTTGTTCAGTGTGTGTGTATATATATATATATATATATATATATATATATATATATATATATATATATAAAACCCGGTGGGACTGGCTGTAGTATTTCTGAAAAGCCTTCTGGCTGAATTATGCATTGAGGGGACAGATGTCTCTCTCTCTCTCTCTCTCTCTCTCTCTCTCTCTCTCTCTCTCTCTCTCTCTTTTCTCTCTCTTTTCTCTCTCTTTTCTCTCTCTCTCTCTCTCTCTCTCTCTCTCTCTCTCTCTCTCTTAGTGAGTGTGTCTGTGTGTCCCAGGCAGTTAAGCCGGGCTGGTGATGATGATCAGAGATGACTTTAGGCACAGGAACTGAGATCTTTCTAGAACTTATAGGAACAGAAATCATGTTGTAGAATCCAAAATCCACGAGTGCTACAACATGTGCTTCTTTCAAAACTGCACATTTGAGACCTATTTATCTAATGGAAGAGCAAAAGCAGACAGGAAAGGGTTATAAAATGATTTAGTTTGATCACTTTAAAGGTAGTTCTGAAACCAGGACTGGGTTCTGGGCTAGTTTCAAGCCATGTCAATCTAAAACAATCACTAATTACAGTGATGGGAATCAGACTCCTATTGCACAGCAGTGTCACCCATTCCAGGTTTTACTACCAGCTTGATCAGCCCCCAGTGTGTCTAGCTAACAAGCTCAGGTGTGTTTTATTATTAAACTCCTAGTGAAACCAGGAATGGATCAAACTGCTGTGCAACGGGAGTCTTATTTCCATCCCTGTACTCCGATGTAGACATGTGTGTTAATCTCTCGACTAATCTCTGGATTAATCTGTGTGTTAATTTCTGTGTTAAACTCTTGACTAATCTCTGTGTTAATCTCTCGACTAATCTCTGTGTTAATCTCTGTGTTAATCTCTGTATTAATCTCTGTGTTAATCTCTGTGTTAATCTCTGTGTTAATCTCTGTGTTAATCTATGTGTTAATATCTGGATTATCTCTGTTAATCTCTGTGTTCATCTCTTCGCAGACTGTCCTGGCAAAAGCACTGTTCGACAACGCAGCTGAAAGTCCCGACGAGCTTGCGTTTCGGAAGGGGGACATCCTGATGGTGCTGGAACGGGATATGGGGGGCGTCCCGGGATGGTGGCTCTGCTCCCTCCATGGGAGGCAAGGAATCGTCCCGGGAAACCGGCTCCGGCTGCTCCAATCCCAAAACCAGGATTCGGGGAATGGGTGCCCTGGCATACAGGGTGACAGTCTGTACCAGACACCTGGGTCCCAGAATCAGACACAGCAGGGGGATAATCTGTACCAGGCACCCTCCTATGAAGAGCAGGAAAGTGTCTACCTGACTCCCAAACAAGTGGCATCTCAGATTTACCAAGCACCTACTGTGGTGTCAAGCGAATATTTGGTGCCGACCCGAGGGATTTTAGCGTCTGACACAGTTTACCAAGCGCCAGCTCTGCAGAGTGACAGGGTCTACCTGGCGCCAACCAGATCGGGGTTGGGCGAGCGGTCTGCCCAACTTTCAGCGTTTCAGGCTGCGAGACAGGCTGTGGCAAACGTCTATGTATGTCCCACAGCTAAACATCCACCTGGAGATATTTATCAAGCTCCTACTGATCCCAAACTGGCTTTCAGAAATCCAGCTGGGAATTCTCCAGCGTTTCAGGAAAAATCGGATCTGGGAAAAAGCTCGCCGGATAATTTGTACCAAGCGCCGACTGGGATCAAGGATTTGGGATCGGAATCTTTCTATTTGGCTCCGACTGGGATACACCAAATCCCAAATCCCAGACAAGAATCCCAAATTCTGTACCAGACTCCGAAATCTGCTGCCCCCTTGCCCAAAACCGGCCATAAAACCGGACAAACCAGCCTCGAAAATGTCTATTTAGCCCCGACCAATGGGGTCGTCCAAAACCAGATTGTAGGACAGGAAGCCCAAAATATGTACAAGTCCCCCAAAATGTGCCACAAGGTTTTGGGAGCCCCCAAAACTGAAATTCCCACATCAACTCAGGAGGCCCTTGGTAAGACTGTGGGTGGTGGAAATACTGTTAAGGTGCCCCATGTATTAAAACAACATGTGCAACACAAACCGCCAGTGGGGCAAACCAAAGTATGCCAGAAGGTGGCACCCATTTCAGTTCGGGACAGTCCAAAGTTACTGCGCAAGGGGGGGGAAAGATGGACCCCAGATTCCTGCAGCCGTCCCCAGTGGGAATTCGGGGGAGGCGGACCCTGCGCCCCTGACAGGACAGGAAGAGGGGGAGTATGTGGAACCAGATGACGAAAATCTCAGAACTGAAGAGGCAAGCTGCTTTTATGAACAATCTTGTAAATAGCCCTCCACAGAACTCGGGTGCTGATAATCAGGTGAGGGTGGCTGGTGTCCATCGGGCTGATTCACCCTTCGGAGTGAATTCAGAAACAGCTGCTTGGGTTTGTGGCGATCACTGCTTTTTCTTCAGACTCTGCGGAGAACAGCGACCCACACAAACCCAAGTAGCTGTTTCTGAATTCACTCTGAAGGGTGAATCAGCCCGATCGACACCAGCCACACTCACCTGATTTCTGTGGGACAGCCTAATCCGAATAGCTCTGCTTGGAAATAACAAATCTAGTTTCTCGTGCGATTTTCTCAATCATGGTATAATAAGCCTCTATTTGTGAACGTGCAAAATGTCATTTTAAAAGCTATTTACGAATGTTCCCTAATACCATTTATACATTAATGTATTGCACCGGCCATGGCAGTCTGAAACCGGCTCAATCACGTGGCGTGCAATTTAGTGGACTAGCAGCTTCTGCAGTCGACCGTTCGGGGCTCCCCCTCGCCTACACTGGGGTTTTACAACAAAGAGCTTCTGCTCTTCGTTCCATGTGATCTGGTTGTATTTTTTTTGTATCTGGCTCTAGTACTTGACCAAAAGATCCGTCTCATTTCGCTGATTTCGCGAAATCACTTTAACCCTTTGCAGTCCATTTATTCAGTGCGCGTCAGGCGCGTCGGGTCCAATTTATTTTCACACGCGCAGTTAATTTTAGACTCGCTGTTTAAAAGTAATTTTTTTCCACAGTCAAACGGGTTTGAAAGGCCCTGCATATCAACAAAGCACTCACTAGGCATCTCCAGCCCCGCCCCACCCTTTCGTTCGCTATCGCTTTCACATATGCTAAGAAATAAATAATAATAATAATAATAGTCGTACATACCGATCAATCATCTCCTGATCACTCGTTTTATCACCAGACTCCTCAATAATGCGATCCAAGTCATTATTTTATTACTATAACATCTCAAAAAGCTCTGCAAATGTCTGTGATATTCTCTGAGCGCTGATGCAGTAACAGCCAGCTTGTTTCCTTATGGCCGCCGTTATCTGATGTATGACTAATCATGAGATAAGCCCTTTTTTTTCGGCTTGTCTCGGCTCCTGTCGCTCCCACTCGGCCATTGAATGGTTATCTCGGCGTTTTCCGGAGAAAAAACGACTAGAAACCCGTTTGTTGTGTTTTTTTGATGATGTCGGACAGGGTCTGACATTGGACCGGATAGGAATAATTGCAATGTCGGACCAGGTCCGACAATGGACCGCAAAGGGTTAATAACTACATTATACTCCCCATTTAGCACTTGCAGATCCCCTTTGACCTTTTGATGGTGTTTGTAATCAGGCCAGACCGACCAAAGTGTCTTTTAGAGAAGAGCTGGCGCCATCTAGTGGTCTGATACTTTTGGATCAAGTTTGTTTTGCTGGCAATACACTAGATTTTAAAGACATTTTGCTTGGTCTAGCCTGTGTTAGAAATGTCTATGGAAGGCAACTGGAACTGAAGAGCAGCTACTGAATTCATGAGTTTTTTTTTCTTTTTCTTTCCAGGTGTATGATATACCTCCCTCCACTAGGTGGGGATCTCTCACTGCCCCTACACCCGCTGAAGACTCCAGCAGCTGCATCTACAATGTTCCTCGAATCATCAATGGGAAGCAGATCGACCTCTTGCAAGAGGCGGAACAGGAAGTAAGTGCTGTCGCATGCTGTACAGCGTTTCCAAACACCCGCCACAATCTTCAATGTTATTGTGGGTCCCAGACAGATTCCCGATGGCAGACTTGCTAATATAGAGTCTATCCGAGAAGGCGCTTGTGTAATTGTGATGAAACTTGGTCATTTCTTAACATAAGGGTACGAGAGTTTGGGTGGGATATGAGAATGTTTGATGTAGACTAAGCTATATGTTAAAGTTTTCTTAGATACAGTGGCTTTTGTTAGATGAGTGTATTTTGCTGCTCTAGAAAGAGTGCAAAGAAGAGCAACCAGAATTATCCCGGGTTTAAAAGGCATGTCGTATGCAGACAGGCTAAAAGAATTGAATCTATTCAGTCTTGAACAAAGAAGACTACGCGGTGATCTGATTCAAGCATTCAAAATCCTAAAAGGTATAGACAGTCGACCCAGGGGACTTTTTTGACCTGAAAAAAGAATCAAGGACCAGGGGTCACAAATGGAGATTAGATAAAGGGGCATTCAGAACAGAAAATAGGAGGCACTTTTTTTACACAGAGAATTGTGAGGGTCTGGAACCAACTCCCCAGTAATGTTGTTGAAGCTGACACCCTGGGATCCTTCAAGAAGCTGCTTGATGAGATTCTGGGATCAATAAGCTACTAACAACCAAACGAGCAAGATGGGCCGAATGGCCTCCTCTCGTTTGTAAACTTTCTTATGTTCTTATTTCTCACTACCATACTTAAGTTCATTTAATTTTTGTTTTAAGTGTTGGATTATATTCTGTTTTGATATTGAAAATTTAATCCAGAACTACAAACCCAACTGTAAATTTAGAATAATTCTGACTGAAAGGATTTTCTCACTATGGAAGACCTCAAGTTTGCAGTCCAGGGTCTGTTTTATTATATGTGTGTCCTTGCCTGTCTGTCTGCTTTGAAAACCATTGAAGACATTGAGAAAGACTTGAATTCTAAATTCAGCACTAATGAGTGTTTGCATAGTTCGGGATGAAATATATAAAAAATGTATCTTAATGTATTTGTCTCCAATCCCAGGTTTATGACATCCCCTCCATGTTCCTCAGAGAAGAGACCTACAACATCCCAGCATGCCACGGGCCATTCAAAGAGGACTCGGAGCCAGCGGGACAGGAAGAGGAAGTGGAAGAGGATGTTTACAGCGTCCCCTCTCTGGCGGGACAGCCGTCCATCCTGAACCCCGATCAGAGGGTCCGGGAGGTGGGGGGCATGCACTCTGTCCCAGGCCAGGTCCCGGAGGATTGTGGGATATACGATCTGCCCGCCGCCAGCGTTGCCATGGAAGAAATGGACCTCCTAACGGAACCAGATTTCATTCGCCGGCTCTCCATCTCGAGCAATGGCAGCGGCCAATCGAAATCCTCCACCGAATCGTGCCTGGAAGCCCTGTCTGCCCTCCTCCAATCGGCTCAGTGCTCTGCCTCGGGCCCCGCCCCTCCTCCCAGAGAGCTGGCCTCCCTGTTGGCCGAGATAGTCTCAGTCTCCAGGCAGCACGGGGAGTTCGGTGAAACGCTCAGTCGCCTCTCTGATTTCATCCCCAGCCTCTCCAGAGGCGCTGCTCCGGACGCTCTGCTCTCATTGGTCCGGAAGGCCTTGGAAGACTCCGCCTCCCTCCTGGCAGGCCACGCCCACAGGCCCCGCCTCTCCTCCCAGGAGTCTCTCTCCAGGCGGCCCCTGCCCGCTCTGCCGGTGGCGGAGGTGAAGCCGATGAAATTGAAGTTAATGAGGAAGGGCAGCGGCATCCAGGAGAGACCCCTCCCCCCTCCGCCCCCTCCTGCTTTCCCCTTGCC